>NW_024755398.1:0-18135 GCF_018991925.1 Homarus americanus
CACACCCCTCTCCCAACGCCTCACACACCCCTCTCCCCACGCCTCACACACCCCTCTCCCCACGCCTCACACACCCCTCTCCCCACGCCTCACACACCCCTCTCAGTCTGTCAGTACATTGGCGGGTTAGCTGTTGTATGGCAGGTAGGGTACAAGGGACGGAGGCACCAAGATATTTAAAAGAAGAAACATAGTCAATAATGTTGTTACCTATCTTGAATTTGTTGGGACCGCGTTTGTGGTTACCAGGTTGGTTGTTGAACATGAGTTGAGGTGTGTCTGTGTGTGTTGGTATAGTACTCCTTCGGCCTCGTCTCTGTACTATCAGTCTCGGGGTCACAAGTTAATTACTGTATCTTACCTGTAGTTATGAGACAGCTGGTGGAGCCCGTCTGACACCTATGAATTTAGATGGTGGACGTGGGCCAAGACTTATACCTGACGTAGGGCCGAGAGTTTGTGTACAGTATTGACTTAATTTACTCACCTGGTCCGTACGTTCGTCTTTCCACCTTCAATATTTTTTTCTCACCAAATACCACCTTGTTAGTTCGGGCGGCTGGTCTGTTCTTACTTACTTTGTTATTAATTTTATCGTGTAGTGTTTAGTGCAGGAGGGAATCTGAGGTGTTTGGTAGGGTCACGCTGGATAACACCCTTCTCACGGCCATATAGATGCAGGACTCGAACCCAGGACATAATGGAGAGACTCAGCACCAATACCCCGAGAGAGTTATTCTTCCTATTATCTTATTATTCTTATTTAGGACCATTTGGGGATACAGGAGGTCAGGCGCCGCCAATTTGTTGACGTCTCGGGTCACGACATGGCCGGCCGCCCACAGTGCCACAACACAGAGGGCGGTGGCACTCATTACCCATGACCAGTAATCAACACTGTTATATATTTTTCTCTTTACGATCTATATGATATTGTGGTCATCATAGTATTACTAATAAGGAAAGAACAAATGGAATCATAATTATCTTAAACTCTTTCCAAACATACTGTAAATTTCTCTCTCAAACTCACTTGATCAATTTTTAGAAACAACTTGATCACTTTCCCAAAGCTTGATCACTTCTCCAAAACTTGATCACTTCCCCAAACCTTGATCACTTCCCCAAACCTTGACTATTTACCTGAGCTGGGTGTTCAGGAAATATAGAAAACCTGACATTAGCTTGTTGTTGACTCTGTTGCCCTGTTGTTGTGGTGTCTGTTGTTGTTGACCTCTATTGCCTGTTGGTGACCGGCCTATTGCAGATTCCTTATTTTCTTATGTTCTTATGTTCTTATTACAGGTAGCCATGATGGGGTATAGAGGTCAAATGGCCCATGTAAGATATAACCCTCTGTTGTTTTTAATAGTCTTGGCCAATATTGACCTCAGGTTCATGGTTTCAATTGATAGAATTTTTTTCCATAGGTCTACCAGCCTCTGTATTACAACTTGGCGAGCTCGAGACATGGAAACGTAACCTGGATTTATTACGTTTTGAGACTTGAAGACGTAACCCGGATTTAGTACTTCTTTTATTTTGCTTCTGTATTTTAAAAGTCTTATTCATAATCGTCCTGTTGTGTTTTGTCAGGAGAATATCTCTTATCTCTTAGGAGAATTACACTGCATATATATCTCTCTCTCTCTCTCTCTCTCTCTCTCTCTCTCTCTCTCTCTCTCTCTCTCTCTCTCTCTCTCTCTCTCTCTCTCTCTCTCTCTCTCAGGAAAATAAGACTATTTCTCTATCTCGGGAAAGTCATCTCATACTTATTCACTTACTCTTACGTGACTGATGGTAGAGTTACATTAGGTATTTCACAAATCCTACGAATCCAGACGATTTTGGGTGGGTAAATGGGACCCAAGGTGTGTGTGTGTAGGCGCTAGTGATGAAAGAAATTGGAAAATAGAAGGACCTATGTGAATGTAAAGACGCTGGGGATGAAAGAAGTTGAAGAAATGATAACTTGCGTATTGTGAGTTATTAAACAAATCACATCTACTCGAGGTGATGAATGAAAAAGAAAATACTTACAGATTAAATAATATCGACTTAGTTATATTGAAAGGTAAATTAATATCTTGGGGTGATTATTATGAGCCTGTATGATAGTTGAAGCTTGTTGTCTTGACGAAGCTTTTGTCTTGGTTGAAGCTTGTTGTCTTGATGAAGCTTTTGTCTTGGTTGAAGCTTATCTTGATGAAGCTTTTGTCTTAGTTGAAGCTTGTTGTCTTGATGAAGCTTTTGTCTTAGTTGAAGCTTGTTGTCTTGATGAAGCTTTTGTCTTAGTTGAAGCTTGTTGTCTTGATGAAGCTTTTGTCTTGGTTGAAGCTTGTTGTCTTGATGAAGCTTTTGTCTTAGTTGAAGTTGTTGTCTTGATGAAACTTTTGTCTTAGTTGAACCTTGTTGTCTTGATGAAGGTTGTTGTCTTGGTTGAAGCTTGTTGTCTTGATGAAGCTTTTGTCTTAGTTGAAGCTTGTTGTCTTGATGAAGCTTTTGTCTTGGTTGAAGCTTGTTGTCTTGATGAAGCTTTTGTCTTGGTTGAAGCTTATCTTGATGAAGCTTTTGTCTTAGTTGAAGCTTGTTGTCTTGATGAAGCTTTTGTCTTGGTTGAAGCTTGTTATCTTGATTGGCGTGAGGTGATTGGTTGATGATTTATCTTCTTGGTAGTTATCTTGAAGACGATGGACGAATTACTTCACCTGTGTGTGTGTGTGTGTGTGTGACTGCAGGATGATATTAATACTCTTCTTTCTTCTATGTCACCAGGTATTTGCAACTTACCTGTACCTAATTAGTACAGGTAGAGGGGCATCAGGACAATGATCACCTGTCTTATGTCTGTCTTAGGAACGTTTGTCTGGGGACGGGAGATTTTTTTTTTTAGATCACCTTAAGAATCTTCGCCCCAGCTTATTCCACCTAAAGATTAACTCCCCTAACCTAACCTAACCTAACCTCCGAAATGGTGGTTAGTCCATAGGTGAAATAAACTGGGGTGGAAATTCTTCAAGTGATCAGATTTTTATTTATTTTTAACATATCCTTTAAATTCTTGTCAGACTCGGATCAACAGTTCTGGTAGTTCGCTGTTCAGTGTCTTCAGGTGGCAGTAATAACATTGTGATTTTTTATTGATTTTTGTGGTTGGGGTGATATTCATCTTGTAAATAAACAGGTGGTGACAGGTGATTGATGGAGGTAACATTAATTACTAATCAGTAGAGGGACCTTTAATATGTGTATGGTTTCTTATGGTGACAAAACGTGATGGTGAAGACGTTACTCTCAACAGTTTAATTCTTCCTTTGTTAGTCGGGTCAGGTCAGGTAAGGTCAACATTTAGGACCATTTGGAAATATAGGAGGTCAGGTACCGCCATCTTGTTTACGTCCCGGGTCACGACATGGCCGGCCGCCCACAGTGCCACAACACGGAGGAGGGCCTGGTGGCACTCATGGCACTCATCACCTGTATTCACTAATTAACTCTTGGTATATTGATAAAATTCACAGTTTGCCTCAAAGTTCACCGGCGTATGTTACTGCGACCACAACAATACTTATCCGGAACCCAAATTTGCCGACAAAACATGAAATTTCAGACATGTAAACAATACCTTTAAAATATAGATCTCCAATCACCCGAAAACTCTGATTTTACTTGAATTTGACATAAGAAACAGACATAAGATGCTTTAAGTAAGATAAGCCAAGGGAAGAATTCGTAAGATCTTTTGAGGGAAGGAGTTGGGTTATACCTGGTGATACTATTAAGACAACTTTCCCCCAATGAGACATTCTATTCTTCAGGTAGACATTTATTTTGTTAACCTCACCAATACAACCAGAAGACACCGACAACAAGATTATTTTCACCAATCGTTGTTTCCTTATTATGTATTACCATTACCTAAACTTCGATACTATTGGGCAAAATACAATAATAAGTCACTTTGTTCACATCTGGTCAATGATTCCTTACTCTGGTGGATGTGAAACAAAAACATTCACAACAAACTATCAAAGAACGTTTTATTGAGTACGTTTGTATGTTTGTTTGTGTATCAGTGTGTGTTTGTTTTTTGTTTTTCAATATGGCTGCCATGAGTTATTTCAGATATTTAACATGAGTAAAATACGTGATGTCAGTCGTTAATTATCAGTAGGGAAGTTAAGAGCGTTTAGACCTTCTGTTAACTGTATGAGGATATTTAATCAACATTGACAAGAGAAATGGAAGGATGTGTGGAAGAAATTGGTGGATAATTTTAGGTGAGTGGAAGAGATATTTGAAAATTTTATCAGAAATATAATAAAAATAAATGGTAGATTATAGGTGTGTGTGTGTGTGTGTGTGTGTGTGTGTGTGCGTGTGCGTGTGCGTGTCCAATCTACAGAGCATTAGATTATAGAAGATAGTTTTGCCAATCATAAATTATAATTATAATCAATGATATTATAGGTGTGGAGGGGAGTAGACAAGATGGCGGATGTTATAATATTGGATATAATCGCTTTTGTAATTATACGTGAATTATAGAGGTGAAGCAATAGTGTCTAAATCAAATATACCTTTGATAATTAGTTATGATTGTTGAAGGAAGTGAAGGTTGGGATGCAGGTGACATGCTCATCAGGTGACATGCTCATCAGGTGACATGCTCATTAGGTGACATGCTCATCAGGTGACATGTTCATCAGATGGCATGTTCATCAGGTGTCTTGTTCATCAGGTGTCATGTTCATCAGGTGTCATGTTCATCAGGTGACATGCTCATCAGATGTCATGTTCATCAGGTGTCATATTCATCAGGTGACATGTTCATCAGGTGTCATGTTCATCAGGTGTCATATTCATCAGGTGACATGTTCATCAGGTGTCATGTTCATCAGGTGTCATGTTTATCAGGTGACATGTTCATCAGGTGACATGTTCATCAGGTGACATGTTCATCAGGTGACATGTTCATCAGGTGTCATGTTAATCAGGTGACATGTTCATCAGGCGACATGTTCATCAGGTGTCATGTTCATCAGGTGACATGTTCATCAGGTGACATGCTCATCAGATGTCATGTTCATCAGGTGTCATATTCATCAGGTGACATGTTCATCAGGTGTCATGTTCATCAGGTGTCATGTTCATCACGTGTCATGTTCATCAGGTGTCATGTTCATCACGTGTCATGTTCATCAGGTGACAGTGACAGTCATCTTATTTGTTGTATTCATGTCATTTTATTGTCCTGTCATGTTCTTTGTTTATAATGATTTGGTTATAGTGTTGCAAGTATTATATATTTTTATGAGACTTCTGAGTTTTATAGTTCATTATACCTTGAAGTTTGTTATTATGTTAAAGTAACTCCTATAGTTCTGTAAGTTCCTGAGGCTGTATCCATGTTTTGTATTTTTGTCTGTAATATCTGTACAATGTTTACCTCCAAGATACAGCCAACACACACACACACACACACACACGATTCACCATTGTAGATTGATAAATACTTCACCAGGTGTTGGCCAGAATCACCAACACTACATGATCTACATACTGGGATCAGCAGTGACATAAGCAAGTTTGCGGATGACACCAAAATAGGGCGGCAGATTAATTCAGGGCAGGATGCAAATGCACTACAGTGCGTTCATGTTCGGAATAAGGCAAACAGAGTATTGGGTTTTATATCGAGAAGTGTAAGTAATAGGAGTGCGGAGGTCATATTGGAATTATATCTTGCGCTAGTTAGGCCGCACCTCGATTATGCAGTTCAGTTCTGGTGCCCTTATTATAGAATGGATATCAATTCACTGGAGTCGGTGCAGCGAAGAATGACGAAAATGATTCCGGGACTCAGAAACCTTCCATATCAAGATAAGTTAAAGAAACTTAACTTTCATTCCCTAGAAAGACGAAGAGTGCGGGGAGATATGATAGAAGTATTTAAGTGGGTGAAAGGAATCAATAAAGGGGATATAGATAAAGTTCTTATAATATCCGAGCAGGATAGGACTCGTAGCAACGGATTCATGTTGGATAAGTTTAGGTTTAGGAGGGAGATAGGAAAGTTTCAAAAGGAGGCTAGATAGATTCATGGATGATAGAGAGTGGTAGTAACTCTCGACAGGAGCTGCCATGCACAGACCAACCGGCCCTATTGCAGACTCCTTATGTTCTTATGATTATTGTTGGTGATCTTGACGTGTTCTCCATCACAGTCTTGTCTATAGGTTTGCTTTCTTCCCTCCCTTCTTTCCCCCCTCCCTCCCTTCCTCTCTCTCTCTCTCCCTCCCTCTCTCTCTCCCTCCTTCCACTCCCTCCCTCCCTCCCTCCTTCCACTCCTTCCACTCTCTCCCTCCTTCTCCTGTCATCTTCCACCGCCCGTGAAGAGACTCTGATACTCCTTGTAGCAATATGACAGTGACAAGAGATCTTCAGTAACTGTCTAATCATGATTCAGTTGTTGACAGTTCATTAACTAACAGTCTAATGAACTGTCAAGAAGTGAGTGTGAGATATATTTCCCAACTACTGTTACATTAGTACAATGAATCTCTCCGTGTCGTAACAAGCAGTTACCAGGAACTTTATGCAACACTGGTGGACATAAACATATTGTACAATTCATGTCAGGTATAGGTCAGGTCACGTCATGTATAGATCAGGTCAAGTCAGGTATAGATCAGGTCACGTCAGGTATAGGTCATGGCACGTCAGGTATAGGTTATGTCAGGTCAGGTATAGGTCAGGCCATGTATATGTTAGGTCATGTCGAGTATAGGCCGGGTCAAGTCAGGTATAAGTCATGTCAGGTCAAGTGTAAAAGCTCAACTAACACACAAAAGAAACACAAATTTAAAAACTAAGCTCAAACACAATACTGTCTCTTCATCACCCTGCAACACACAACACATTATCACTGCAACACCCGAACACAAACACAGTGGCTAGGATTATGTATTTACGTAATATATGTAACACTGACTAACATATAAACCCATTACTTTAAACACTTGATAACGCATGAGGAACAGTATATACAGCTTAGGTTAGGTTAGGTGTGTTGTATGTCCTTGGGGTACTTTGTCCTAGGAGTGTTTTTGTCCTTGGGGGGAATATTGTCCTAGGAAAGATTTTGTCCAAGGGGATTTTGATCTAGGAGAGCTTCTGTCCTAGGAGTGATTTTGTCCTAGGAACATAACATAAGAATGGAGGAAACTGCAGCAATAGGCCCATACGAGGCAGTCCCATTTACACCCAGCCCCTATTGCTCATATATCCATCTAACCTATGTTTGAAGCTATCCAGCGTATTTGAGTTAATGATGATGTTTGGTAACTCGTCCAGTACTCTATTTCCAAACCAATGTTTACCTATTTCGCGCCTAAATCTAAATTTGTCTAATTTAAAACCATTGTTACGAGTTCGCTCCTGGTTGGATAGTTTGAGTACCTTTGTTATATCATCTTTGTTTAGCTCAGACTTTCATTTATACGCCTCGTTCTTATCGCCCCTCACTCTACGTCTCTCGATGGAGTGCAAATTAAGATGCTTTAACCTGCTTCTGTACTCGAGGTTCCTAATGCCTGGGATTAGTTTTGTCATTCTCCTCTGAATTCTTTCTGGGGATTCTATATCCATTCTGTGATACGGTGACCAGAACTGAACTGCGTAGTTCATGTGCGGTCTGACAAGCTCAAGATATAGTTTTAGGATAACCTCGCTAGTCTTGTTACTAACACTCCTTTGTATGAACCCAAGTACTTTGTTAGCCTTGTCTCGAGCTAATACACATTGTTGACTCGGAGGGATTTTGTCCAGCACTCTCCTATTCGTCATCATAAGTGTAATCTCATTAAAAAGTTTTAGGATACAAGAATAATTATAATCTTGTGAAGAATATTTCAATGTTTAGAAATTTTTCACAATTCTACCTGTCTGTACCTGTTGTCACACCATATGACGGTGATGAACAAGACGTCCAGGTAACTCTCACTTATTGACTTACTTGTTGTAATCACTCTAATCTAATGGTAATATGGTTATGGAGGTGCTATCTACTCTTAGTCGAATTGCCTTGTTTGTGATCATTGTTGGTATAATTATCTGCACTGTATACATTGATTGTATACCTATACTGTTTATAGACATGACAAGTCAGTGAACTTGTATGAAAAATTTCCTGCAAATATCTATCTATCTCTCTCTGTCTGTCAGTCTGTCTGTCTGTCTAGACTACACTGGTGGATAACTCGCCAAACCACACTGGTGGATCACTGACCAAGACCACACTGGTCATCACTGGCCAAGACCACACTGGTGGATCACTGGCCAAAGAATACCCAGTATCAAAGATAAAATGATTGAAGTCAACCTCATGATAGCCCTGAGGCTTCTGCGTGGTGATCCTGATAACATTGCTTCTAAGAAACTGCTGGAATATATGAGTCATGAAACTGGTGAATCTAGTGACCCAAACTACCGCTACACACATGAGGATGTTTGGACTAGACCATCTGTACAAAGCTGAGACACACCAGCACTTCCTGCCACCCTGGCGGACAGTTCCCTTCGACATGACAACACCCTCGTACCCGCCTACACGCCTGACCACACACAATCCTTATCTCCAACACATTGCCAAAGTGAGAGCTCTTGACCACACACATAACCTGCAGACTGAAAATAACATCACACAGACCATCTACACTGACGGCTCTCTTAACACTGTCTGTGGGAGGGCTGGAAGTGCTATCATTGTGGCTCAGCCTAACGGTAATGTAATAGAGAAAGGAGCTTGAATTAGTAACTGGTCATCCAATCTACAAACTGAACTATTTGCCATACTCACAGCCCTGAAACTTATCCTCACTACTTGCTCTTGATACCCTAAACTCAGATTGTCACCCGCTTGTCTCTGAAGCCAGACACAAGTATATGTGTCTTGTTGACGGGGGTCAGGATCAAGCTGCTGTGGATCCCCCCTCACAGAGGCATCAGTCAACATAATAGAGTTGATGCCTTAGCTAAACTCGCGTCCAACAATGACAATGCTGAATACAATCTAGGAGTGTCGAATAAAACCCTAAAAACTAAAAACTATGAACAGGAAAGAACTTGTTGATAAATTTGAAGCCAATACACAAGTGCAAACAGGCACTAGTCAATCCATTGTTTACCATGATGAGATGTATCAAGTAAAACATGTTTATGGAGCAAGTAACAAGATCACTAGATTACAAGATGTTGTCACTGCTAGACTAAGGTTAGGATATAAGTATACTGTACCTTTGGCAGTATGTTCCTCAAGCAGATGTGAACAAAATTAAATGTAAAGTGTGTGGCCAGACATATGGCAACACACTCCAACACTACGTCTTAGACTGTGAAAAAATAGAATCTAATAGGGATAGATCCAAGCGCACTGTGTATGTAATGGCATCTAGTACCTCATCATAATTTTATGTACCGCCTTAAACAATGTACTGGAAATACTCTGTAACATTCATTGCCATAATATCAAAATCACTGGGGTCTGATAAACACCCTTTGTGGCCTCTACTCTGTAATCCCGTTTATGCTACCGCTCACAGTATGAGTATGGGTGCACAATAAACTAGCTGGTGATCGCGGTAAAATTGTAATTCAATTGGCCAAGACCACACTGGTGGATCACTGGCCAAGACCACACTGGTGGGTCACTGGCCAAGACCACACTGGTGGGTCACTGGCCAAGACCACACTGGTGGGTCACTGGCCAAGACCACACTGGTGGGTCACTGGCCAAGACCACACTGGTGGGTCACTGGCCAAGACCACACTGGTGGATCACTGGCCAAGACGTTACTCTAAACCAGGGGTCACCAAACTACGGCCCGCGGGCCGGATCCCAAGTCCTTCCCCGGCTCGTGGTAGCTCCGCCTACGCTCTGACGTTACCAGAGCTTTCGTTCTGACTTGCAAGTATTGAACATAATGATTATGCGGCCCGCGCTCGTCATTCTTTCAGTTATCCGGCCCACTGTGAAAAAAGTTTGGTGACCCCTGCTCTAAACAGTTTAATTTTTCCTTTTGTTGGTCAAGTCAACATTTAGGACCATTTAGGGATACAGGAGGTCAGGCGCCGCCATCTTGTTGACGTCCCGGGTCACGACATGGCCGGCCGCCCACAGTGCCACAACACGGAGGAGAGCGGCGGCACTCATGGCACTCATCACCCATGACCAGTAATCAGTGATGAGAGCAACACAAAATATAATTAAGATATAAATATTTGAGATATATAACGAATTTCCACACTTGGCCACACTACGACTGATAAGGGAGGTGATGAACTAAAATGAAGCGAGAGTATTGCTGTGACAAACATACAAGTGCCCCTACATTTAGGTGATCACAAAAACATCTAATAACTGATGTGACCTTCTCTAGCCTACTATACTCTAGGTGGCGCCGGGGAAATGCTTCTGGTGGTCATCTTGGTGTGTCCTCCCAGTCCTGGCACCTGGGCATCTCTTGTGTGGTGGTTGTGTCACCTCACTTGTGTAGGATGACTCTGACGTGTTGTATCAGCTTAAGGACTGTTGACCTCATTGCACAGGGACTTAGTACACCCATAAGAGGCCATTTAATAGGTGTTAATAATGTCCTCATATCTGTGGACTGTCAGTGTATCGTACCGTCGTGTGGAGGTGTGCAGTACAGGGTGGTTCACTAGGCTGTAGAGAACCACCTGTATGTTACCTGTTTCTCGACCACCCTGTACTGTACTTATCCAGGTGTCAATGCTGTTGTCGTTCACTTTGCATATGTAGTAAATAGGCTGAATAAACTTCTTCAATTGAATAGTTGTGCCCCAACACACTGCCGCCCACACCATGACTGAACCTCCGTCGGCAGAGGTCAATTTCAACAATATTGACGCCAGCATACTTGTGTTGCTCACGTCTCCACACCCCTGCAAGGGTATTGGTAGTCGATACTGTACATCGACTCTCATTTATGAAGACTCAGTCATCTCCAGTTGACGAGAACAGTGTTAACCTGGCAGTCATAACTCCTGTGGCCGGTCGTGGGGCCTCGTACCATCATCAGGGGGACGAGTCCTTACTGTCTGGTGGTCTAACAGCGCCGCATCGAGGATGACCTGTAGTCTGGCGATCCGGATGAGGCAGTGGCCTTACCCAAGAGTGATCGGGGGTGTAGGACCCGTCCTCCAGGTGCCTCCTACACACCTGGAGACACATCAGTCCCTTAGGCCACCACTCTGACGGTCACCATCTGTCAGCCACTACAACGCCCTGACAACTTCATCTTGGTCTAGATATCGTCTGACACCATTAACCAACATCGAGCAGCCAAGATGGTGGATGAGAAGTTGAGGCGGGGATAACTCCTTCTTCCGGAGCCTGACACCACTGTCCTGTAGGGGTGATCAGACACAAGGATGCCTGACGGGGTCTTGTGTAGTTCATCCAACCCTTCAGGTAGTTATCCTGGTCTACATCTACAGTGATTCATGTGTGACAAACAAACAATGCTCTTTTAATTTATTTTTAACACGTATATGCGGCACAGGTGTTCAGGCGTCTTAAGATGGGAGTTTTAGTGTATAATTTATTTCTATTCGCAGCTAATGCCATTTACCATCTTGAAATTTGGTCTATGGAATAAACTTCACATTACGCCAGGCTGTGTGCGTCTGTTTGTGTATAGTCGGGGGAGTGTCTGGCTGAAACTTCATCCATTGTCGTAGCTCTCAGGACTCCAAATGGAAACCTAACGACTCTCTGTTGTTTCTCTTAATGTGAAAATACCAGATGACGACAGATACGCCCAGCCTCGTGACAACACCTGAAGCTACACGTGTCGCTGTTGGTCCCGTTCTGTCAGGGTTGAGATTTGTTCAGGTGTTTCGTAAGGATTTTTTTCTCGGGTTGTTTGTACACCTGTAAGTCATTAATTCATACACCCATCAGGTCATTCAACAAACCACAGGAGAGAAATAGATTAAACGAATCTTACTTTACTGGTTTTAAGGAAGGAAACAAAATGGCGGAAGATACAGAGTGTCCTTATACCTGCTTATTACCTGTTGATATGATCGCATTCTTCATATCAGTACACGAATACAAAAAATCTTGCTGTAATTATCAAATACAAATAGGTGGTGTATGCTTACGTTATAATACAGTACAATACAATATACACCAGTACAGGTATACTCTAACACCTGCCACTCTGTCACAGGTGTGGAAATTGAAGGCTGGTACACAGGTGTCTTATTCATATATTCCTCCTACTTGTGTTCATTGTCCTCTTGTTGTCCTGCTGATATTAATCATTTTGTTATTGTTTATCATCTTGCTGTAGTTGTCGTGGGAACATTATTTCAGCGTTTATGAAATATTTACAAAGCAATACCTGTCTTTATCCAATTAATATGTATAGAGTAATATTTGTCTTTGATCAATATTTCTAGAACGTCTGTCAAGCATTCAACAACATGTAGGCTTAGATCAGGACTTTTATCATCCCAGTGTGATCAGCGGAAAGTGATCAGCATAGTTTAATCATCGTCGTCTGATCACTCTCATGAGATCAGTTTTGAGGTCTCCATCTAGTTGTAAACATTACCTCAGTCTGAAGATTTTTGTAGTCCTCGTTATCCTGAACAGCAACAACAACAACAACACAAACAACTGGTTAATGGACAGATTACAACATTATCCCATAACCACCACCACCACCACCACCACCACAACAACCACAACCACCACCACCACACCACCACACAACCACCACCATCACCACCACCACAACCACCACCACCACCACCACCACCACCACAACAACAACAACCACAACCACCAATTCTACCACCACAACAAACAACAACAACAACACCAACAACCACCACCACCACCACCACCACCAATTATTGAACCACCACCACCACCACCACCACCACCACCACCACCACCACACAACCACCACAACAACCACCACCACCACAACAAACACCACCACCACAACAACAACAACAACCAATTACCACCACCACCAATCAACAACCAATAAATAACAACAACAACCACCACTTCACCCCAACAACCACAACAACAACAACCACCACCACCACCACCACAACAACCACCACCACCACCACCACCACCCACCACCACAATAACAACCACAACCACAACCACCACCACAACAACAACAACCACCACCACCACACCACAACCACCACCACCACCACCACCACCACCATAACAACCACCACCAATTAATAACAACAACCACCACCACCACAACAACCACCACCACCACAACAACCACCACCACCACAACAACCACCACAACAACCACAACCACCACCTCCACCACAACAACAACCACCACAACAACCACAACCACAACAACCACAACCACAACCACCACCACCACAACAACCACAACCACCACAACAACAACCACCACAACAACAACAACACAAACGAGAAACAACTGACTGATGAGCAATACGACACTTCCTCTCAGTGACCTCCCAACCACAACTTCCTCAATTCACATCACTGTTGTTTTCTGGCCACGATTATTTCTTTGTTTACTTTTCACACATACCTGAGCGGAACTAACACCCCCCCCCTTCATACAGGTGAGGTGGAAGCCTACGGGAAGATGGCTGAACAGGGCTTCATGGTGTGGTCTTCATGGTGTGGGCTTCATGGTGTGGTCTTCATGGTGTGGGCTTCATGGTGTGGTCTTCATGGTGTGGTCTTCATGGTGTGGTCTTCATGGTGTGGTCTTCATGGCTCCTCTATGGTGTGGGCTTCATGGTGTGGGCCTATGGTGGCCTTCATGGTGGTCTTCATGGTGTGGCTCCCATGGTGTGGTCTTCATGGTGTGGGCTTCATGGTGTGGTCTTCATGGTGTGATCTTCATGGTGTGGGCTTCATGGTGTGGTCTTCATGGTGTGGTCTTCATGGTGTGGTCTTCATGGTGTGGTCTTCATGGTGTGGTCTTCATGGTGTGGTCTTCATGGTGAGATCAGTGTAATGTGGTCAACGTATTGTGGTCAGGTAGATATTCATTATTTATTTTATCGCTGCGAGTAACGTTACACACCTGTCACACACTTGTCATACACTTGTCTCGGTTATCTCACCTCTGCTACCTGTACGTTGAGTCTTGATTCAGTAATATACACCTGTGTCTTGGAGTCTTGAGCTGAGGTATACTGGTGAAGACAATATTGAGTGTTGTGTTTCCTGTCAGTAGAGCTTCTATATCTGCCCTACCCTGCCCTGCCCTACCCTGCCCTGCCCTGATCTGATCCTGCCCTGCCCTGCCCTGCCCTGCCCTGACCTGCCCTGCCCTGCCCTGCCCTGCCCTCCCATGACCTGACCTGACCTGACCCTGCCCTGACCCTTCCCTGACTTGCCCTTAGGTTGGTTCTAGGAGCGGGTGTTGTAGTAGAGTATTTTGATAACCTCTACTGCTTGTTATGACGCTGTGAGGTTTAGTGTAGTTATAAAGGTAGTAGTTGGGATGTGTAGTTACCTCACCGGCCGCAGTCATCACAGTGTCATTAAGCAATATGTGTTAAATTCAGAAGAAAAAAATCCAACAGGAACTGGGCATTATAAGAAGTGTGGAATTAAACCGCATGTTTACACAAGTACTGTATACAAGACAAATTTAAGTGACCTATTGGGTGAAAATGTATATTACCGAGCGTAGTTAAATATATTTCACTTTCAACAATACAAAGGAAATGGTTACTTAAGACTCGTAGGAAGCTTTGTGTAATCTGGTTCAAATTTGGTAGATGCTGCTCCCACAAGTTCCTTTGTGTTAGTGAGCGGTAGTGTACTTGTTCTTATCGTAAGTCTGCTGGCAACATTGAAACACCATGAAGTCTACTGGTGTCTGTTATGTGATGCACTTTTTTTTCCCCCAAATTCCACTAATGACTCTGTAGGTCCAGGATCTACAACTGTGCATCATCAAGACCTGCCTCGTCAATATATCGTCAAAAAAAATCATGGACTTGAAACAAATGGGGGCAAAATTATCTTATTCTGAATCTCAGAAAAACCCCTGTGAATTTGGGCTGTTATCATTACAAGCATTGAGTGTGTACTTGTGTGTGTGTGTTATCAGCTGCCAGGTGTAATGTTTCTCAGTGTAACAAAGAGTATCACATTTGGTTGCATCAAGTGTTCAAACAACCTCATCTTACTTTATCAACTTAGGCGGCCACTCATCACATATTTTGGATGCCGTCATGACGGCCGCAAATTTTAATTTTCTGGCCGCATGCAACCGGAAATATAAAGGTTGCGGACCTTTGCTGTAGAATAATACTGTACTAACACTTGTGTGTCGTGTGGATGTGTATCTGTGTCCAGAAACTTCTTAACTCTGTCTTAAAACTGTGTTGGTGTCGCGTCACCAGTTGAGTCTGTTCATTGTCTGTGTCATCCTCTACACATATTGGATTACCTACAAAGTAACACCCCCCCTTCCCACCCAGCCCCAGTCTACTTCACCTTAAAACTGTATACCATAACGCTAACCTAACCTAACCCCCCCCTTCCCACCCAGCCCCAATCTACTTCACCTTAAAACTGTATACCATAACACTAGCCTAACCTAACCCCCCCCTTCTCACCCAGCCCCAGTCTACTTCACCTTAAAACTGTACACCATAACACTAACCTAACCCCCCCTTCCCACCCAGCCCACTTCACCTTAAAACTGTATGTCACATAAATTAATTAACCTAATCCTAACTTCTTCCCACCCAGCTCCTCATAGTCTACCACTCCAAAACTGTACAATTACAACGCTAACTCAACCTAACCCCCCCTTCCCACCCAGCCCACTTCACCTTAAAACTGTACACCATAACGCTAACCTAACCTAACCTAACCTAACCTAACCTAACCCACAGGTAGCGTTAGGTTGTTTAATTATCATATGAAATAACCTGGAGGCTAATCATCAGGTGATCCTTTATTTATTGTTTTTAGTCATTAATATTCAACATGTAGATAGCCAGTTACTGACAAGTGAGTGGTGGTCATAACTGTTATCATTTACCTGTACAGGACATGTCTTGGCGTATCATTATTTCCTTGTATTAGACGGATTTGGGATGTAGGAGGTCAGGCGCCGCCATTTTGTTGACATCCTAGCTCACAAAATGGCCGCCCGTCCAAAGTGATACACTGAGGCGTTGACAGTCGTATGTTAGTTTGTCCTCTTCATCACCTGTCAGTTTACTAACACCTCTGTCAGTCATCTTACTGTCTGTTATGTACTGTTAGCAAGTACTCATGGGCAAGTACTGGCTCTTTGTTACACACTGTTGGCAAGTACTGGCTCTTACACACTGTTGGCAAGTACTGGCTCTTACACACGTTGGCAAGTACTGGCTCTTGAAAGTACCCAAACATATACCGCTGTTGGTAAAGTTTTGGTCTCAAAAGAAAAAAGAACTATCTTGGTGTTGTGACGACATTGTTAGACAGGTCAAAACAGGTCACAACAGGTCACAACAGGTCACAACCCTTACACCAGACCTTTGAGAGTTTACTATTTACTACACCTAACCTAACCTAAACCTAACCTAACCTAACCTAAACCAAACCTAACCTAACCTAACCTAACATAAGGTTGTGAGTGACCTGTAGTAGGGCGACCATCATTCAACTTCAGTTATATATATTCGACTATTTTCCATTGAGGAGTAAATAAATTTCTAGTTAATCATCACTTGGTATTTTGCCTTATAAACTATGCTATTATAGACTCAAATCACCTCTTTAACCCCTGACCAAAACTGCTAGTTGTGATAGTTTACACGGTAGTAGCACCTATCACTAGCAACTATTCATTACCTGTACAAACAAGTTCTTAAATTATCTCTGAATCGATGTTATGGAAGGTGGTTTTGATAGGGCGGTCCTGTGCATGGGAGTGGGGAGGAGGAAGGAGGTGTGGTGGAACTACTTAAATCATAAAAATCCATTGGTATTCCTCCGCCACCAACATGATTAGATTTCGACTCGAGATTAGTACTTTAGAAATCGAATCCACACGATGCTATTTTGTTTACATCTGGTCAGCCATTTTGTGTTCCTTACCTGTGTGGCTGTGATGTATGTTGTTGTTGTGTCCTCTTGTTGTTGTTGTGTCCTCTTGTTGTTGTTGTGTCCTCGTGTGTTGTTGTGTCCTCGTGTGTTGTTGTGTCCTCGTGTGTTGTTGTGTCCTCTTGTTGTTGTTGTGTCCTCGTGTGTTGTTGTGTCCTCGTGTGTTGTTGTGTCCTCGTGTGTTGTTGTGTCCTCGTGTGTTGTTGTGTCCTCGTGTGTTGTTGTGTCCTCGTGTGTTGTTGAGTCCTCGTGTGTTGTTGTGTCCTCGTGTGTTGTTGTGTCCTCGTGTGTTGTTGTGTCCTCGTGTGTTGTTGTGTCCTCGTGTGTTGGTGACCTGTGACGTCTCGAAAACATTAATTTGGGTTTCCGTCTCCTAACACCTTCAACATCTCTGTAAGATTTGCCTTGTCGTGTCCTGTCTGGGGAACTGACAGCCCTAAGAATTACACCTGAACTAGAATTACACCTGAACTAGAATTACTCCTGAACTAGAATTACACCTGAACTAGAATTACTCCTGAACTAGAATTACACCTGAACTAGAATTACACCTGAACTAGAATTACACCTGAACTAGAATTACACCTGAACTAGAATTACACCTGAACTAAAACGTCTTGATTATCCAGGTAAACAAGAGAGGTATTGATTCTACATAACATTCCTAATAATTACACGGTCTTGGCCTGATAAGTCTTGTGATGACAGTATCTCATCTGGGGAGTCTTTAAGATGGCCGACACGCCGCCATTTTGTGAGGTATATACTTTTCACCTGTATAACCGGTAATAACGTGTAATTATACCATAACATCCTTATAATTACATTGTTATTCATGACTTACTATTTTTTATCATCTTTATGTATGTTTTCGTGTGTGTGTGTGTGTGTCACGTATGAAATCCCATAACTAGTAAATTGTCTCTGGCTATTTCTGTATCTCAGGCCTCTTAAATACAGTACTA
>NW_024755399.1:0-13371 GCF_018991925.1 Homarus americanus
GATCACTTGATATTCACTGCGCCATGGAGATGTTCGGGGTACTTGGTTCTAGCTACAGGAGCGAACATAAACACCTGTAGAGTTCTGTAGGATCTTATTAACGGAAATATACAAGGGTGCGCTTACAAGCGCAGGTAGTCCTTACACTCCTATAGGGTCAACTGACCTCTCTCTGACCTCTCAGGCGACATGTGGTAAGTGGTACATTAGCAGCTTCCAGATGTCGCCAGGCACATTTATCTAAGCGTGTGGTGACATGAAACAGGGGCATTGCCACACGCTACTGACTAGAGAAATACTGTGTATATATAGAGTACATACATGGTATACATACAACATACAAAATATACATACAACTACACAGCAAATAAAATGCCTACAAACACCAAGGGCACTCCGAATAAATGGTGTGTACTGCATGAGTCCCCATACCACAATACAGAAGATAGTAAGAGCCTACAGCACATGAAGCAAGAGAGACGTAGTCAGCCTTTGGGGAAAGATGTGCATGTCCAGCAACACGATCTAGGTTAGCGCTAACTGTGCGAGAAAACAACGCTTCCATCACAGGCTCATTAATCGCCGCGTTATACAAAGTGGAAGTGTTGACTGTACCAGTGAGGATAGATAACAATTAGTTATCCCTAGATATAGATACGGGAGCCTTTGCCAATGTTATCTCATCAGCATCGTTAACTGAACTCAAGGTACGATATCCTCCTATTAAGTGACCAATAAGACCTACAGACATTCCTCTGTCCGGTGTGTCAGGAATCCAATTAGACATAGCGGGGTTGACAACGCTGTCAATGCCTTTTTCTAGGTCCAGTAAAGCGTTTCTGTCGGATTTTTACATAGGCCGTGGATGGGTTAATCGGTCTTTCCAAACTAAAGCTGAACAACATTAATGTTCAGCCAATAAATCACAGTATAACGCTACAAATAACTGGATTGAAAGTGAAACTTTCTAAGAATTAATATCTTAAATTCAGAATCCAATTTTCTAGGCTACATAGTTGATGGCAATGGTATACGCACCGTAGATTGTAAGGTAAAGGTGGTGAAACAGTTTCCTTGTCCTAAGAATACAGATCAATTTCGTAGTTTCCTGCCATTATCAGGATACTACCATTCTTTCATTGAAGGCTATGAAAATTTAGCGTCACCACTGACTAGCCTCCTCAAAAAGGACGTAGAGTATAAGTGAAACAAAGAACAAGAGGACAGTTTTAAGAGCGCCTTAATGAAACGCTCCAGTGTTAGCCTTTCTGGACTACACCAAACCATTTACCATGTGCACCAATGCGCCTGGCCTAGGGGATGTGTTCATGCAAACTGATCATCGAGGGAAGTGGCATGTACTGTAATAGCATACGCCAGTCGCACCCTCATCGATGCAGAAGCACGCTGTTGTGCGACTCACTTGGAAGTATTAGCTGTAGTGTGGGCTCTCAAGCATTTTCGGGATCCCATTTTTGGGATATCCGATCACAGTCCACACAGATCATGTAGCCGAGACAGAACTATTTAATGGGAAGAGCTTATCAGGGCGTATAGCCCGCTGGTATCTAACCAAACATGAGTTCGCACCCGACTTCAAGTATTTGCCGGGCCGTGCGAACGAGGTAGCTGATTCGCTATCTAGACACATAGCTCCTGTCACACCACTTCCTACATTCACCCTGTCACAGTTAAGGGTAGAAGAGTTACAGGATCCACTGTGGTCCTAGGTTATATATGCCTTAGAATCGGGAGATGAGGTAAATTTGCCAAAACTACCTCTACCACTCTCACAGTTTGAGCTGCGGTACGACATACTATATCACTCAGTGAAAACACAACAAGAGTCAATCTCTCAAATTATTATTCCTACATCACTAAAGGAAAACATCCTCACCCTCTTCCATGATGCACCGCAAGCTGGGCATTCAGGGCGAGACAGATGTCTAACAGAAATTAGACAAAAATATTATCGGGAGACTATGAGGACGGACATAGAGCATCACAATGTAAAATGTTTATCCTGTGCAAAACACAAGGGAACAACGATGGATCCCTCTCCAATTTTAAAATACCCGACGCCGGAACGTCCATGGGATACAGTTGCGATCGATTTATTGCAACTACCAAAAAGCCATCAAGGCTTCAGTTACATTCTTGTGTGCATTGACCACTTCTTCAGATTTGTGGTACGAGCACTATTGAAGAATAAGTCTGCTGAAGCATAGCTCATGCGTTAGTCACTCATCTAATCTGTCCTTTCTCTACACCTATAGTGATACTCTCGGATAACGGGGCAGAATTTAAGAATCAACTCTTAACAGCAATATGTCAACAATATGACATCACACAAACCTTCACAACCGCCTACCATCTTCAAATCTGTGTATATAGCTGCTTCAATAATACACACCAACATGTGTTTACATCAAACCCAGCCACTTAAAGAGTTAATTCAAACAATTAATGTGATACAGCTATCACACAAGTGTGTATAAGAAGAGAACACACACACACACACACACACACACACACACACACACACACACACGCGCGCGCGCGCGCGCACTAACACATGCACACATGTGTATAAAATGCAAGATAAACACACACACACACACACACACACACACACACACTCACACACACACACACACATACACACACTAAAACGCACACACACACACACACACACACACACACACACACACACACACACACACACACACGCGCGCACTGCACACACATGTGTATAAAAATGCAAGATAAACACACACACACACACACACACACACACACACACACACTCACACACACACACACACATACACACACTAAAACACACACACACACACACACACACACACACACACACACACACACACACACACACACACACACACACACACACACACACCAGCAGAATCATGCTCGGCGCAGAATACTCCGGCTACACCAACACTCTCTCCACCCTGGAAATGCCATCCCTCAGTGACCTCCACCACCAAGCACTGGAAAGGTTTGGCAGTGGACTACTGCACCACCCTCGTCATCGCCACCTCCTGCCACCTGCAGCCCCCCACCCAGCTCGCACAGTCCGCCACTACAACAAAATTCAGCCCATAAGAGCCCGCACCGATAGATATAAGAACAGCACCATCCCATCTATTGTTAAAATAATAAACAACTCCTGATTTATGTACTGTACAGCCATGTAAATGTATTCAATGCATATTATATCGTTATGGCTAAATCAAATGTAAGTCTGTATATTTTCAGCCACCGGCTGCTACTCTATTAATAAACCGTTTATTATTATTATTATAATTATTATTATTATTATTATTATTATTATTATCTCATTTCCTCGCTTTCTCTGGTCAAGACATCTTCCACCACCATCCACCCAGACCCAAGTAACACCACTTCACTTCACTTGAAATTTAAAAGCGTAGGTACTTCTTAAGTCTTTCTTCTTCACCTTGACTCCCTCCCTCGTGCCTCTTCTGTGTTTGCTTGTGTGGCTCTCTCTCTCTCTCTCTCTCTCTCTCTCTCTCTCTCTCTCTCTCTCTCTCTCTTTTTTGCGATTTTTTTCCTTTTTTTTCTGTCTGATTAACTTTCTTCCCATTAACTTTCGTCTCTCTAGCAATGTATCTCTTTTTTTCTCCCTTCTATCGTTCTCTCTTCTGTGTACTATATATTATGTGTAGCTCTCGTTACCTCCTCTCATTCTATTTCACATCTCTGTCTGTCAGCCTGTCTGTCCATCTGTGCGTCTTTCATTTCCTCTTTTAATTTTCTCTCACCTCTGCCTGTCTGTTTGTCTGCCTCATTTCCCCCTCTCATTCTCTTTCGTCTCTGTCTGTCTGTCTCTCTGTCTTTGTATCTCCTTTTCTTTCTCTCATTCACTCCTCTGTCTGTCTGTCCTTGTGCAGGTCGTTCCTCCTTCACGACTCGAGGTGACCCCCACTCACCTTCATACAACTTGACAGGTCTTCATTTACCTTCTGCTTTCCACTTCATCGAAAGGTGAAGAACCATTCGTAAGTGTCGTAAAGGCAATGGAGGAAGGAAGAGTCGAGACGATGGGAAGGAAAAGGGAAAATGAGGAAAAGAGAACCAAAGATAAATTAGGAAGTAAAAGACGGGGAATGATATACTTCACCACAAGGATTTAAGGTTCCCGTCACCATAAGGCAACTTCATAAACGGTGGAGGCGAAATGCTGATTACATAATTCGTATGGGATCTTGTTACGCTGTATCCGCAAGTCAAGTATCACCGGAATCCATTGATATTTCTTTGAATTGTCACACACACTAATACATACATACATGCATACAAAGAGACAGACATACACACACATACCACACATATAAACAAACAAACAAACACATGCACACACACACACACACACACACACACACACACACACACACACATCAATAACCAAATAAGCAAAAACACACAGAACAACAAAATCACAAACACACACACAAACAAACAAACAAGGAAACATACAACCAAACAACACACACACCGACACACACACACACACACACACACACACACACACGTGCACGGAGAGGCGAGTACTAATTATGTATTCTCTATCAGGAATGATGATGGACACGTAGCGTTTAAGCGTCGACTAGATCTGGTAGTGAGAACAAACTTGATGTATTTATATGTAATAAATGTTTGGTAAAAACAAGTTACAGGGAAATATATATATATATATATATATATATATATATATATATATATATATATATATATATATATATATATATATATATATATATATATATATATATATATATATATATATATATATACTGGGTGTCCCATACATTTCCATACATAGGAAAAATAAATTTTATATGAAAATCCATTTTTATATATATAATATGCTCTACATGACTACCATTCTGTTGAAAACACTCTTCAATGCGTGTCCTCCACTGCTGAAGAACACGTTCAAGCACAGCTGGAGTTATGCTTGTAATGGCGTTGGTGATACGTTGTATGGAAACTTATAGGACACCCTGTATATATATATATATATATATATATATATATATATATATATATATATATATATATATATATATATATATATATATATATATATATATCGGAACAGGTCATATATAAATGAAGACTTCAGATAGTAACCCGTGGAGGAACGAAACAGAAGTCAAAATATGTAAATCATGTAGTACGAATAGCCGCTATTTAAAAAATAAAAATTCCCTGACAACACTAAATTATGAGGCAAATGAATGGAAGTAGTTTTTCACACAGAAAGTTTTCCGTTTCTGCTCTTTAAAACGGGGCTGGCACATAAAGTGTTCATGACAATTTGCGTGAAAATCATCATTTCCATTTTGAGATGAACCAGATCCGGGAGTCTGCAAATACAGTTGTAAAATTCCGCAGTAAAAAGTCATCATGATACTAAAAGGAGTGACGTCACCATATCTGGAGAAGTAAACTAGGAAGTGTATATTTCAGCCTCAGGTTATCAAGTTCTTTGTTTCTAACTTACAGGGAAATTAGTATTGTTTCCGCTTTCATTGAATTTAGACTAATAAATGCACTTAATTTTTATTTATTTATTTTTTTATTTTATTTTTTTAACTTTTCCCCGTTTCTATTTTGGGAATGTACAGTAAGCCACAAAAATTTATGATTTCTGTTCTGTTGTTATGTCCATCATCTATAATCTAAGACAATAAATAACCCGATTTATGATATCTGAAGCTGATAATCTTCAATAAAATTCTCACGTGAAAAGCGAAACTCTGTCTATATCTTCGTTTTCTCTCCTTTAACCCGTCTGTCCGTGTGTTTGTCCGTCTACCATTTCTACAAGTCAATCAACCTATATTCTTTATTTTCTTCCTTCACACAAACACACACACCACTTTACGGATGTTGTCCTTTTTGTTGTATGGTGTGCAGGACTGAAGACCGTAGTTGCAAGTGATATTCGAAAGGTTCTATTGTTGTATGTTGTCAAGGTTAATATACAGTACATCGAATTTATAAAATATCTCCATGTGTGACAATGTTTAGATGCCATAGTGTATACAAACATGTTCAAGTATATTCGACCATCTTGATTCTGAACACTCATGTTTTATTTCCCAAGTGTTAGTTTAAATTAATTCTCATTTATATCATTTGTTGAAAGGTTATGCAGAGGTATTGTGGTAATGATGAGACTCAGTGGTTTGTTCGACAATAAAAACGATCAATGTAATATAGATCAAATGACTATTATACACATAATTGATAATCACTGGGATCTACCCTAATGTGCAGAGTTGGGAAAAAAGAATAATTTAACTTCAAAGTATAAATTGAGCTACTTAGATAATATAATTTTCTTGAAGAAATTAATTTAGCCTCAGCTTAAAGACTTGCACTACACTTTCGCTTACCAAGAGGCTTTATATTCCGGATGAGTATGATAAATTGCTGTTCATTTTATATAATGTAGCTGTTTTGACGGTCAATTACTTCGGTCATCGGTCGTGTATATAACTGCATGGGGAAGACTGTTAGCGTTTAAAAACATCCAAGTCTTGTTAAAAAAAATCAGCCTTAAAGGCTTGTGTTAATGATTTGTTTATGTCAATTAACATCAGTGTTTTCTAAGTACAGATGGTGTGTAGGAACTAGAAGAAATAAAAGTGAATATAAGGCCTTTAATATAGTTCTGTAATTTGTTCTCAGCTTTTGTTCTATCTTGTGTTTCTTAAATTAATAATTCTCTTTCTTAACTTACAACATCTCTTCATCATCACTGATATTCTTCTCTTACATCCCATGCTAAAGATAAAAGTTTAATTAGATGAACCTATTAATAGCATTTTTTTACCAAGAAACTTTTTACAGTAATCATCACTTATTTTGAAAACTTTCTTAAACACCGATGCTGTAAAAAATATTTTAATAGTGTATTACAATTAGGGACATGGGCGACGATAGGAGGGCCTCTGCCTTTACAAAAAGACTGTATCAAACGGGTGCTGGGAGTAGGATGGACTTCGATAAGTCAGTACAGCACCCCGTGAGAGCTTTCAGGTTCTGAGATGAAGCTTGCTCAGGCGAGGGTAAGGCAATCTTCTCCACTGTGGGATTGACTCCCTTGCTTTTCTTATGGGCCTTTGAGGGAGGTGGTCTGGGTTATAGAGCTGCGAGTCCATCTAGTTGGTCATTTCCGAGAGTGTAGTGAGGATCATCAACGGCAGCGGCGATTGTGGGGTATTCAGAAATCAGTTACATTTAACAGTTTACTTAATGCTGCAAAGAACACTATAAACGAGAAGGCCCATGTATATAAACCCTTCTCATTATGATAGAAGTTTACTTTTTACAACTGGAAGTCATTTTAAGAAACACTAAACGCCTTGTTGAGAATAAAAGTCAGCAAAATAGGATTATCAATTCAGACATTTCTAATGCAAGAGAGAAAGATACCTGAAAAACCTATCTTTCCCAGGCCCAGTTAGACACATAGTGAGAAGGTGGATAAATAGTGAGAATCGACGTCTCTTCAGATTATCTTTCGGGTCAGTGAGTTTATATCTGGAGGAGTGTGCCAGTGACTGAGTCTCAGACATACTCACAGCAGGAGGGTGATTAATATGTTGTGGCCCGGGCAAGATGGTCTGCCAGTGATGTGTGGACTGGATGAGATAACTCCACATCTGGAAAAGTTGAGAGAAAGAGTACAGAAAAATCTCCCATATTTATGTCGGGTGGATTATAGGGTACAGAAACCGGGGGGTGGATTAAGGCGTATAGAACCTCCCATATTTATGGGGGTGACGGGCACAGAAATCTTCTCCCATATTTGTTTAAGTGGATTATGGGTACAGAAACTTTCTCCCCATTTTATGTCGGGTGGATTATTATGGGGTACTGAAAACTCTCCCATATTTATGGGGGTGGATTATGGGTACAGAAACATCTCCCATATTTATGTCGGTGATTATGGGTGCCAAAAACTCTCCCCCATATTTATGGGGGTGGATATTGGGGTACAGAAAATTCCATATTTATGTCAAGTGATTATAGGGTACAGAAACCCTCCCATATTTATGTGGGTGATTAAGAGGGCATGAAACCTCCCATATTTATGGGGGTGGTTTATATGTACAGAAACCCCACCCAGGCTTATGGGGGGGATTATGGGTACAGAAATCTCCCATATTTATATGTCGGTGGATTATGGGGGCACAGAAACCCTCTCCCCTATTTATGGGGGTGATTAAGGTACAGAAACCTCCTCCCATATTTATGTCGGGTAGATTACAGGTACAGAAACCCTCCAATATTTATAGTGTGGATTAAGGGTACAGAAACCTCTCCCTATTTATGAGTGGATTATGGGGTATAGAAACCTCTCCATATTTATGTGGGGGTGGATTATGGGCACAGAAAATCCTCCATATGTTTATGGGGTGGATTATGGGCACAGAAACCTCTCCTATATTTATATGTGGGGTGGATTATGGGTTGCAGAAACCCTCCCATAAATATGGGGGGTGGAATATGGGTACAGAAACCTTTCCCATTTATGGGGGGTGGATTATACAAGAAACCACCCCATATTTATTTGGGTGGATTATGGGGTACAAAAACCCTCCCATATTTATATCGGTGGATAAATGGTACAGAAACCCTCCCATATTTATGGGGTTGGAGGCACAGAAACTCCTCTCCCATATTTATGGGGGGGGTGAATTATGGCGTACAGAAAACTCTCCCATATTTATGTCGGGTACTATGGGGTACAGAAACCTCCATTATTTATGTGGGGTGGATTATAGGCACAGAAACCTCCCATATTTATATGGGGGTGGATTAAGGCACAGAAACCTCTCCCATATTTCTGTCGGGTGGATTATGGGTACAAAACCTCACATATATGTGAGGGGTGCATTATGGGGCACAGAACCCCATATTTACGTCGGGTGGATTATGGGAGAGAACCTCCCATTTGGGGTGATTATGGGGAAGAAACCTCTCCCATATTTATGGGGGGGTGGATTAAGGGGTACAAGTGACCCTCTATTTATGGGGGGTGGATTATGGGGTACAGAAATCGTCCCATATTTGTCGGGTGGATTATAGGGTACAGAAACCCTCTCCCATATTTATGGCGGGTGGATTATGGTGACAGAAACCCCTCCTATATTTATGGGGGGTGGGATTATAGTACAGAAACCCTCCCATATTTATGTCGGGTGGACGGTGCACAGAAACCTCTCCTATATTTATGTGGGTGGATTACGGGGTACAGAAACCCTCCAATATTTATGGGGGGTGGACAGGCACAGGTAAACCTCCCATATTTATGGGGGTGGATTATGGGTACAGAAACCTCTCTCCCATATTTATGTGGGGTGATTATGGGTGGCAGAAACCTCTCCCATAATTATGTGGGGGTGAATATGGGTACAGAACCCTCTGCTTATGGGGTGATTTGCAGAAAACCACTCCCATATTTATTTGGGGTGATTATGGGCATGAAAACCTCTCCCATATATATGGCGGGTGGATACAAGAAAAACCTCCCATATATATGGGGAAGGATTATAAAGGTGAAACCTCTCCCATATTTATGGGGGGTGAATTATGGCGCACAGAAAACTCTCCTTATTACACAATGGTGGATTATGGGGTACAGAAACGCCCCATATTTATGTGGGGGTGGATCATAGGGCACAGAAACCCTCCCATATTTATGGGGGGTGGATTAAGGGTACAGAAACCCTCCCACATTTGTGTCGGTGGATTATAGCATGAAACCTCCTCCATATTTATGTCGGGTGGATTATGGGGTACAAAAACCTCCCATATTTATGTCGGTGGATTATGGGCACAGAAACCCTCCCATATTTAGTGGGGCGATTGGTGAAGTGCAGAAACCCTCCCATATTTATTTAGGGTGATTATAGGGCACAAGAAACCTCTCCCATATTTATATGGGTGCATTATGGGTACAGAAACCCTCCCATATTTATGGGTGGATTTACAAGTGAAACCTCCCATATGTTTGTGGGTGGATTATGGGGTACAGAAACCTCTCCCATATTTATGTGTGTGGATTATGGGCACAGAACCCTCCCAATTATGGGGTGGGATTATGGGCACAGAATCCTTCCATATATATAGGGTGGATTATAGGAAGAAACCACCCCACATTTATTTGGGGTGGATTATGGGCAGCCAAAAAATCTATCCCATATTTATGGCGGTGGATAAAGGCGTACAGAAACCTCCTATATTTATGGGGGTTGGATTATGGGCACAGAAACTCCCATATTTATGGGGGGTAATTTTATGCACAGACACCTCCCATAGTTATGTCGGGTGGATTATGGGCACAGAAACGTCTCCCATACTTATGGGGGTGGATATTGGGGTACAGAACCTCCCCCATATTTATGGGGGGTGATTATGCTACAGAAACCCTTCCCAAATTTATGGGGGTGGGCGGGTTACAGAAAATCTCCCATATATATATGTCGGGTGGATTATAGGGCACAGAACCTCTCCCATATTTATGGGGGGTGGACGGTGGGTACAGAAACCCTCCCATATTTATGGGGGTGGATTAAGGCGTACAGAAACCCCTCCCATATTTATGGGGGTGGATTATGGGTTTCAGAAATCTCTCCATATTTATGTCGCGGATTATGGGTACAGAAACCTCCCATATTGGAGTGGGGGGTGGATTGGGTAAGTACAGAAACCCTCTCCCTATTTATGTCGGGTAGAGATTATGGGTACAGAAACCCTCCATATTTATGTGGGTGGATTAGGGTACAGAAACCCTCCCATATTTATGGGGGGCTGGATTAAAGGCGTACAGAAACCCTCCCATATTTATGGGGGGTGGATTATGGGTTACAGTGAAATCTTCCATATATTTATGTCGGGTGGATTATGGGGCACAGAAACCCTCCCATATTTATGGGGTTGGATTAAGGGTACAGAAACCCTCCCCATATTTATGTCGGGTGAGATTGGCGGGGGTACAGAAAACCTCCAATATTTATGGGGTGTGGATTAAGGGTACAGAGAACCTCTCCCATATTTATGAGTGACAACCTCCCATATTTATGGGGGTGGATTATAAGTACAGAAACCCTCCCATATTATGGGGGTGGATTATGGGGGCATGAAACCCTCCCCATATTTATGTGGGTGATTATAGGGGTACAGAAACCTCTCTCCCATATTTATGGGGGTGGATTATGGGGTACAGAAAACCTCCCATATTTATATGTGCACAGAAACCTCCCATATTTATGTTGGGTGATTATGGGCACAGCCCCAGCATTTAAGAGGGTGGATTATGGGCAAACCTCTCCCATATTTATGTGGGGTGGATTATGGGGTACAGAAACCCTCCCATATATGGAAGTATTATGGGTACAGAAACTCCTTCCATATTTATGGGGGTACATAAAGAGAAACCCTCCCATATTTATGTGTGACAAGTGCCAAAAAACCTCCCATATTTATGGGGTATCAGGCTACAGAAACCCTCCCATAATTGAGTGGGGGGTGGAATATGGGTACAGAAACCTCCCATATTTATGTGGGGTGATTATGTTTACAGAAAAACCTCTCCCCATAATTATGGGCAGGAATATGGGGGTACAGAACCTTTCCCATATTTATGGGGGTGGATTATGGGCGAGAGAAACCACTCCCCATATTTATTTGGGGTGGGATTATGGGGGCACAAAAACCTCCCATATTTATATCGGGTGGATAAATGGGTACAGGAAACCTCCCATATTTATGGGGGGCTGGATTAAGGGTACAGAACCTCTCCCATATTTATGGGGGGGGTACCCGCGTACAGAAAACTCTCCCATATTTATGTCGGGTGAGGGGGTACAGAAACCCTCCCATATTTATGTGGGTGGATTATAGGGCACAGAACCTCTCCCATATTTATGGGGGTGTGTGGATTAAGGGCACAGAAACCTCCCCATATTTCTCTGTCGGGTGGATTATGGGGTACAGAAACCTCCCATATATATGGGGGTGGATTATGGGCACAGAAACCCTCCCATATTTATGTCGGGTGGATTATGGGGTAGAGAACCTCCCCACATTTGGGGTGGATTATGGGTACAGAAACTCTCCCCATACGGTGGGGGGTGGATTATAAGTACAAGGACCTCTCTCCCATATTTATGGGGTGGATGTAAGGCCAGAAATCTGTCCCATATTTATGTCGGGTGGATTATGGGGGTAAAAACCCTCTCCCATATTATTTATGGTGTGATTATGGTGTACAGAAACCTCCCCATATTTATGGGGGTGATTATGGGGGTGCCAGAAACCCTCATATTTATTTGCGGATTATGGGGCATGAAACCTCCCATATTTATGTGGGTGGATTATGGGGCACAGAAACCCTCCAATATTTATGGGGGGTGGACGGGGCACAGAAACCCTCTCCCATATTTATGGGGTGGATTATGGGCACAGAAACCCTCCCATATTTATATATAGGTGGATTATGGGGTACAGAAACCTCTCCCATAATTATGGGGTGTGAATATGGGGTACAGAAAACCTTTCCCATATTTATGTGGGTGGATTTGGGTAGAAACCACTCCCCCCATATTTATTTGGGGTGATTGCGGGGTACAAAAACCTCTCCCATATATATGGCGGTGATAAGGGTACAGAAAACTCTCCCATATATATGGGGGGTTGATTAAGGGTACAGAAACCTCCCACATTTATGCGTAGGTGAATTATGACAAGAGACAGAAAACTCTCCCATATTTATGAAATGGGTGGATTATGGGTACAGAAATTTCCCATATTTATGTGGGGTGGATTATAGGCACAGAAACCCTCCCATATTTATGTGTGATTATACAGAAACCTCTCCCCATATTTGTGTCGGGTGGATTATGGGGCAGCCTCCATATTTATGTCGGGTGGATTATGGGGGTGACAAAAACCCTCTCCCATATTTATGTCGGGCAGGATTATGGGGCTAAAACCTCCCATATTTATGGGTGGATTATGGGTGCAGAAACCCTCCCATATTTATTTAGGGGTGGATTATAGGGCATGAAACCCTCTCCCATATTTATATGGGGGGTGGATTATGGGGTACAGAAACCTCCCATATTATTTATGGGGGGTGATTATGGGTGCTGGTGAAACCTCTCCCATATTTATGTGTGGGTGGATTATGGGGGCACAGAAACCTCTCCCATACATTTATGTGGGTGGACAGGTACAGAAACCTCTCCCATAATTATGGGGGTGGATTATGGGTACAGAATCCTTTCCATATATATGGGGGTGATT
>NW_024755400.1:0-17262 GCF_018991925.1 Homarus americanus
AAATGAAAAAATTTCTAAGTCCACAACACAGCAAAAACAACTAAGTCCACACACCATGAAATTTTTCTAAGTCCACAACATGAAAATTTTTCTATGTCCACAAAGAACTAAAAATTTACTAAGTCCACACAACAAAAAATACTAAGTCCACACAACAAAAAAATACTAAGTCCACACAAAAAAAAAATACTAAGTCCACAACACATGAAAAAAATACTAAGTCCACAACACATGAAAAAAATACTAAGTCCACACAACAAAAAATTACTAAGTCCACACAACAAAAAAATACTAAGTCCACAACACATGAAAAAAATACTAAGTCCACACAACAAAAAAATACTAAGTCCACAACACATGAAAAAAATACTAAGTCCACACAACAAAAAAATACTAAGTCCACAACACATGAAAAAAAACTAAGTCCACAACATGAAAATTTTTCTATGTCCACAAAAAACGAAAAATTTACTAAGTCCACACAACCAAAAACATACTTAGTCAACACCACAAAAAATACTAAGTCCACACACCATGAAAAATTTTCTAAGTCCACATGACATGAAAAAAAACTAAGTCCACAACATGAAAATTATTCTATGTCCACAAACAACGAAAAATTTTCTAAGTCCACACAACAACAAAAAATACTAATTCCACACATGAAATTATTACAAGTCCATAAAGGATGGAAAATTTTCTAAGTCCACAACACAGGAAAAAAAACTAAGTCCACACAACAACAAAAAAATACTAAGTCCACAACACATGAAAAAATACTAAGTCCACAAAAAAAAAAATACCAAGTCCACACAACATGAAAAATTTCTAAGTCCACAAAGAACGAAAAATTTGTTAAGTCCACATGACATGAAAAAAACCCAAGTACACACATGAAAATATTCTAAGTCCACAACACAGCAAAAACAACTAAGTCCACACACCATGAAATTTTTCTAAGTCCACAACATGAAAATTTTTCTATGTCCACAAAGAACGAAAAATTTACTAAGTCCACACAACCAAAAACATACTTAGTCAACACCACAAAAAATACTAAGTCCACACACCATGAAAAATTTTCTAAGTCCACAAAGGATGAAAATTTTTCTAAGTCCACAACATGAAAATTATTCTATGTCCACAAACAACGACAAATTTTCTAAGTCCACAACACAGGAAAAAAAACGAAGTCCACACAACAACAACAAAATACTAAGTCCACACACCATGAAAATTTTCTAAGTCCATAAAGGATAAAAAAATTTTCCAAGTCCACAAACATAAATTAGTCCAATTCCACAAGAGGAAAAAAAACTAAGTCCACAAACAAAGACAATATTTCAAAGCACAAAATATGAAAAATATACCAAGTCCACACACATTGAAAATTATTACAAGTCCACAGGATAAAATAATACTAACTCCACAACATATGAAAATTTTTCTAATTCCACAAACAATGACAATATTTCCAAATACAAAAACAAACAATAAAATAATACAAAGTCCACAAACATAAAAAATATAATAAGTCCACAATCGATGACAATTATTCAAAGTCCACATACATTAAAAGTTATTCTAAGTCCACAAACATTGAAAATTATTACAAGTCCACACAAGTTCAAATAATACTAACTCCACAACATATGAACATTTATCTAAGTCCACAAACAATGAAAATTTTTACAAGTCCACACACGATACAAAATTATTCCCGGTCCACGGACGTAATACATTAATACGGAGCCACAGACGATAAAACATTTTCTATATCCACAAACGATAAAATAATAACAAGTCCACAAACATACACAAAGGCTAAAATAATACTAACTCCACAAACATCATAAATTATTCCAAGTCCACATACATTAACAATTATTACAAGTCCACAGAGGATACAAATTATTCTAAGTCCACACAACATGACAAAAATACTCAGTCTACATTGACAATTATTCAAAGTCCACAAACGATAAAATAATAACAAGTCCAAATACATATTAATTATTCAAAGTCCACACAGGATCAATTAATACTAAGTCCACAAAGGATATTCAAAGTCCACAATCATTATACAAAGTCCACATAAATTGAACATTATTCCAAGTACACAAACAATAAATTATTCAAACTCCACACAACATAACAAAATATTCAAATATCCACAAACATCATTAATTATTCAGTCCACATAAATTGAACATTATTCCAAGTACACAAACAATAAATTATTCAAACTCCACAAAATATTCAAAGTCCACACAAATTGATCATTATTCCAAGTACACAAACAATAAATTATTCAAAGTCCACAGAAATTGACAATTATTCAAAATACACAAACAATGAGACATTTTCAAAGGATAACAATTATTCCAATTCCACACAAAATACACAATTATTCAAAGTCCACACGGGATAAAAAATTAGTCCGATTCCACCGGCGTAATACGTTATTCCGAGTTCGCGTGGGTCGATAATTATTGCCGGTCCTCGGACCCGACGCATAAATTTCCCGGTCCACAAAAGGCAAAACAAATTCAAAGTCGACAAACATTATCAATTATTCAAAGACCACAAAGGTTAACAATTTCAAGTCCACAAACAACTACAGGTTGTAACTCTCTAGTCCGGCATTCTGTGCTCCGCAAACTCCCGTGGTCCAAAACAATTTTACTTTCTCCAACAGGTACATAGGCAGTTTTTTTTTTTTTCTTGCAAATTATCATTATTATAGCAGGAGTATTAAATTGTGGGTCAGTGACTTATGCCCAGGTGGGCTAATCCCCAAAAAAAAAAAAACCCCAGGAAATTAAGGTTTGTTTACATCCAGCACTTCAGCTGCTCTCTCTCTCTCTTTGTCTATAGAGTACAACATTTAACCCTTCAGCAATAAATAAGTGTTGCTTTCATATTCTTATGTACAGTAATGACGATATCTTTTCACATGTGCGCACTCACTTTTTTTATGGTTAACTACTTATATTGTTCCATTTTTTAACATTACACGTACTTCAAACGAGCATATTAATTTTTTTACATTAATTTTACTGCAGCTCAAATCAGGGTCTTATTTTCTTCAGTTTTATATGTACAACCAATCGGTCACCGGTTTTGTGAGCTTTAACGTAAACGATGCCGGCAGCCGTCTCGTCTCGTCTCCTCTGATATTCCACGTATTAATAATAAATTCTAGTGTTAATTTTGCACACACAAACATTAATTCAATAAAAACAAATTCACAAACATCAATTACAATATATATGAACAGTAAATAAGTGTTGCTTTCGTATTCTTACGTAAAGTAATGACGATATCTTTTCGCATGCCCACTTACGCGCGCGATCTCTTTTTTTTCTTTACCGTTATCGTTAGATACTTCTATTGTTCCATTTATTAACATTACTTAAAACAACCATAGTCATTTGACTACAGCTACAGCCAAGGTCTTATTTTCTTCTCTTTTATATGTAGAACCAGTCAGTCACCGGTTTTGTAATCGACGAAAACAATGCCGTGTGTTTTAATATTCTACGTATTATTAATGAATTGTATTGCTCATTTTGCACACAAACAGTAATTCAATAAAAAAGACATTCAATAATGATTCTTTTCTACACGAGACAAATGACGCTCTTTACGCGATTGTGCCAGTCGTCTGCACGTTGGCGGGCCGTTCAAACCCGTCGAAATTCCACTTTCCGCCGTCAAAATTTCTATTTATTTATTTTTGGCTCTGTTCCAATAAAATACGTTAAGAATTAAAAACTCTCCAAATTTCACGAGCTACTATACGACATTTAACCCTTCAATATGTCTTCAAAGAGGCCGTGATGCAGAGAAAGTGGTGCTAGTGCTTCCAAGCATAAGCACAAGTCACTATCTATCCAGGAAAAGGGTCAATTTCCATGGTCCGGTCCCGAGGTTGCCCGACTAGAGGTACGACATTTCGGTCCACAAACATGAAAAATATACAAAATATCTCACTTATTCAAAGTCCACATACATGCAACACATTTTCCAAATCCACAAACCAAAATAATTTCAAACTGCACAAATGACTATACTATAATCAAACAACAACAACAAGTCAAAACATTTTTCAAACTACAAATAACTTCAATCAATTACAAACAAACATATACAAGTCTACAAATATTCGAAGACGACCGATCCGCGGACGATTGACTTTCGTCGACGACGCCACATTTTTTACGACTCCGCGAACGAATCTACGACGACAAAAAATAACTCCGCGACTCCAGCCGTTCCGGTCGATTCCGACGACGCCAAACTCCCGACAAAATATTCCCGGTGCGCAATTGACACCCTTCAAATTAAAACCAATAACTATTCCACAATCAACAATTTCACAAGTCCACAACATTAACTTACACTCTTCAACTATTTCCCGATATATAACTGCCCAAACCCGACGCGACCGCGTATTCAAACTACAGACGGTACGTGCATTCTCGTCCTCGATGACAGTTACTTTCCAAATCTAAATAGAACTCCTCCTCTTCTTAACAACAACATTTAGTCAAATATCAACACAATATATCTAATTCACACTCACAACATATATATAACAACAAATAAATACAATCCAACATACACACAGCAGCAGTAATACAACCACAAATTCAATTGGTAACAACAAACATATACACGAACACAAAAACAACCAACAAATGGGAGTAACAACAGGATCAAGAGCAATGGGAGGGTGAGAAACAACAAGGGAATCACAATCAAACAGAGGAGGAGAAGGAACAGACGCAGAACAAGCCAAAGAATAAACGAGGAAGACATATGGCGAAGAGGAGGAGTAAAAGAAGGAAACAGGAAGAAGAAGAGGACGGACAGAAGCAGGTAGGGGGGAGAAAAACGAAGGGAGTTGCAATGAAACGGAGGGAAAAGAAGCCGCACGACAAACACGTCAAAAAAGGAGGAGGAGGACGGGGAGGCAGAGGGAAAAGACAAAAAAGGGAGGGCTTACAAATTAAACATTGTGCTCGTATTCCTTCCCCTACTCGTCCAACAAATTTTATTATTATACAAACGCCTTCACAATAAACACCTTAACACGAGTGGAGCAACACGGAGTACGGGTGAACGAGTATAAATTCATCCCACAAATATATTACTGCTGCATTACGTATTTCCTTACCGGTAGATGTCGCGGTCTCAAAATAGGTACCCACGCGCACTCCACGACTGCCCGCTCTCAAACGCACTGCCACAATTACGTAAAACTAATACACCTGTCGAACCTTCCCGCGACTCTTAGTTAAATCTACTTCCAAATCATTCTTTACGCATCTCGCGGGTATACTTTCGTTTGTGCGCCGCCTCGTCTCCGTCCGAATTCCCGTCCGTTCTCCGTCGGTCCTCTTTCCCGTCCCGTAAACGGACCCCGATCGACCGTCGTCCGTATCCGCACGCGCCCGCACCCGCCGCTTTACGTACGACCCTTTCCTAAACCGCCATTTACTAAATTCGTCGTCGTCCGTCCCACGTCGAAAGGTTATTGCGATCGTCGCTTCCGCCAATTTCCCCGCAACTTCTTTAAAATCCCCGTCGCATCCGTTTCTCACAATTACGCCGACTCGGCACTGACGAGTCAATTCCTTTAATACCCTACAAAATATATCATTCGTTGTCCCCCCCACCACCATCCTTATCACCTTTTACTTTATATCTTCACTAATATATAACTACTCTCTCTGTCCTAAAAAACCCACCAAATAGTCATCATTTCTCCATTCTTATCGGTTACCACAACAACACCATCTATGTCGGTCCGATCTCCCCCGTTCTTTTACTTTCAAAAGGCGCACTTCCCCGCCGCCGCCGCCGCGTTCTCTCGTATTTATGCTGCCGTTATTTACGGATGCGCGCCGCATTCCGTGACGTTCTACGATCGTAATCATCTCCCCAAATTAGTGCAAACACCTAGTGATCACAGGCAACATCTTCAATAAATTCATTCTCGACATGTATCGACTTCCTCCGTCTTCGCAGAGTCGGTCTCTAAAAACAATACTACAAACATTATAACAATCGTTACAAACAACACGTACATTCATTTTACACGTTAAATCGTCTTTAAAACAATCGCGCCGGCCCGACATTGATGCGTGTCTCCTTCTGCGTTGACGAGTGTCTTCCCGCACTCGGGAGTGTGGCGTTCTTCCCGTGTTCCGGAGCATCTTCCTCGCGCGTCGACCGGTGTCTTCGTCCGCAGTCGACGAGCGCCTTCGTCCTCGGTTCCCGAATGTCTTCGTCCGGACCGCTCTCGTGCGCCGACTGTACGAGCCGTCTCCGACTCGTATCGGCGCGCTCCTCCGCAACTGAAACGGACAAATTACTGTCAAAATATATCGACAATTATCTACTATTACAAATTCTACTAATTCCCAAACAAACTTCATCTAAGTTCATTCTTTCTACAGTATACCTATACACAAACATATCTACACACTATTGCCAACTAAAACACACAGGCATACTCGACTACCCCACAATTACGTCACGCACAAATTACTCCTCCCGCTCGTGCCGTACGCGGGCGCCGACGTCGCGCTCTGCCGTATCTCCGTAAATACCCGCGACCCCGTCGCCTAATACAAAATCAAACTCGACGCTCCTCCACCCGTCGGTACGGTGTGCACGTCGCCACCTCCCATACTTAACGATTATCAAAAAACATACAATATACCTATACATAACATAATATTAATTGTACATATTCGTACCATTCCCAAGAACTCGACAAATCTATAAGACGATTGGGAAAGTCCACTCGATCCGGACCGAATGTACGTCGTGCTCTCGAGATCGTACCATTTACGTCTGTGAACGTCTAGCGAACGTAACTTCCGCGACGACGGAGATCCGGTACGAGGATAAACGTGTTGGCGGTGAACCAAAAACTATACGGCGAGTTCTGCTATAACGCGTGTTTTGACGACGCGATTTATGAATTGAGGAACGATATTTGTAAAACGCGAACTCGTTTCCTCCGACGCGATTCCACTCGAACGATTGTTATGGCTTCGGTTCACGTTCGACATCGCGTGTTCAATTGAGTCGTGTGTTTTGTTTGTGAACAATTGCAGAAATAATGTATGTAATATTTATGTATACAGTATACCTATATATTATAAGTCAATTGTAAAATTTTAAATAAAAGAGACAATCAAATTACATAGCGTTTCACACCGGCGCTCTCTTTACATCACACAGTGTTTACGGTTCACGTTCGACTTCGCATATTCAATTGATTTATGTGTTTTGTTTGTGAAGAATTGCACAAATAATTTATGTAATATTTATGTATACAGTAAACCACTCACAAGGTCCTACAGTGACAACAAAGGGAAAGTGACCTCGACTGTGACCGTCTGTGCCTATTTTTAGCCGTCCTTGTGGTCGGTAATGCATATCGGTATATTTACTGATCATAATACTTATCTCCTATAAATAATTCATTTGAAATTTATTTTGGGGCAAAGAATATTCGGTAAATGACTGCGTTAATTCTTGAAACTACCCACATTGGTAAATTTAGGACATAAATGATGAACGGAAGTCACGTCACGGATTCGGAGTTTGGTCCTTAACGATCGCCATAAATGTACATTACCGGGTATAATGGTAGCCTCCCTTTTTCCAGAAAAAAGTATATAAATTAAAGAAAATACTTGCAGCATATTTAATATATTACAGTATATTATAAATAAATAAATCAACAAATAAATTCAAATTCCCTTATCATCCTGTGTTATAAACTCGAGTCCCCGAGCGAGTACACAAAAAGAAAACGCACGACCGACACATCCTCGAGTGGATAGAGAACGGACATCTCTACTGGGGGACTCGAACGTTTCTCGTGTTTTGTGGGCGCTGTAGCATAATATGAATATGTAAATTGTAAAAATTTAAATAAAAGAGAAAAACAAAATAAGTAGCGTTTAAAGTGTACTTTACATTGTGGCTTGGCGCAGGGTTATGCAGTGTTTACAGTTCACGTTCGACATCGCAAGTTCAATTGATTTATGTGTTTTGTTTGTGAAGAATTGCACAAATAATTTATGTAATATTTATGTATACAGTATACCTCTACAGTATATGTAAAATAAGAGAAAAACAAAATACATAGCGTTTTAGACCCGCGCGCTCTGTTTACTCCACACTTTGTTTGAAACACGTGTGAAATTTTTAAGTGTCCTCGGTGATTACTGTTTCTCCAATTTTGTGACTATGGAAAAGAAGAATATCTCTGGTGATCATAAAAGAAAGGCTATAACACTCGAAGAAAAGCTTGATGTTTCATGACTCCTCAACATCAATCTTCTCCCCCATCAAGTTATATTCAGATTTTTTCAAGGTCAAGTGTAACATTTACTGTATGATTTCAATATTAGATATCAATGTAACATTTATTTAGACTGTACTACGACATTTTTGTCGATTTGGAGTAATCTGCACCTAACCCTATTTTCTCCATAAGCCCTGTCATTTCTATTACACGAATTTCTATAACACGATGTTTTACAAGAACACAACTATCGCATTATAGCAGAACTACCCGTACTCGAAAGGAAACGTCTCGTATGCATCCGCGTAAACTCGATACGCCTCGTCTCCTCGGGACGTGTACGGCGATGAGGATAATCTTACGTCTGCGTTCAAATGGTGCAATGTGTCTGAGGAGGATCCCTAATTACACTTTTAAAGGTATTTCAATGCGATATCTGGTCTCCCCTTTGTGGAGGAGGGGGTGGGGAGAATTCGTCTTGTTTCTCGATTTATCCCAATAGGAAGGGAGGGGGAAGTGCCAGCACCACCCTAACCCTTGGCTTAAACTCCCATTTTTTAATAATACTTTTCATATTGTATCCAACACTTTTAGACCAGATATGACACCTTCAATTCTATATCTCTATGCTAAATTAAGTACTCTCATTATAACACTTGTAATGTCCGTCCCTCTACGCATTTTCGATGGCACCCGAGTCTCGTCGTCGGTCGCATTTTCATTTCTCCCTCGTTATCTTTACGTTCTACTACTCTTTTACTCGTAAATTCCTGTCTTATTTCCTCTCGGTAACCGGTCAAAACTTCCTTCGATATTTCGTCGACGACGCGCCGCTTAATAAATTCTCGTCTCCCTTAAAAACCTTCCACTTACTCTACGCAATTCCTACGGAGACGCCGAGGCACGCCACATACGCATTCCTATTCTTCACAGAACCATTAAGTAAATACCGTACACTGCGATATAAACATTACAATACGGCGTCGTCCGACATTCTCACCCGCGGTTCGAGCGGCGTCCTCGGCCGGGGTCCGTCGAGTCGCCGGTCCGCACAAAAATGACGTTTCTGACTGCAAATGAAAAATTAAGGTTAAAAAATATACATAGTCAATTAGGCATGCAAATTATACATGAACCCTTGACACCTAACCCAAATATCTGAGTACATTCTCTAAAGACCTGGATACATTTGCCAAACATACACTTTCCATTGGAAAATCTTACATACTTAGGCAGCCACCAAACGGGGAGATACCACCTCCGCAGACAATATTGGAAGCGTAATGTGTCGTCCGTGGTAGATCTTCCTGCTACGTGGCATCCCTAAAATTGTGACCGAGTCCCGGGTCGCTCGTCTGACTCTCTGTCTCGATTGTTTCTCTTACTATTGACAACACAACATAAATCTATTGTTCCTCACTTTTGATTTTTTTTTCCATTTTGTATTTCTTTAAGGTTCTTCAGTATTATTGTTACATATAAACTAGGTTACCCCATATTTATGGCAATATGTTTTATTTTACTTGTGCAATAATGCGCCACTTTGAATGCGCACGCGTGTTTTGGTTTCGTTTTTACGGACGGTCCCGAAAATATACCGGAGAGAGCGTCGTCGTTTGTGTCGTCGTCTGAGCCTCTCGCATCATATTTCGTTGATATCCACCAAAAATGAACACTGTAACTTCAACAATTATTATTATTATTATTACATTTTCGCCCCGATGTGGGTCGGTGACCCGTGCCCGGGTGGGCTAATTCCCATAAAAAAAATACGTATTATTTATTTACTTTGCACTCTTATACGTACGAGTGTCGACGAAATTAATCTGCCGTTATTTACGCGATCTCATTTCTTGCGCACTTTCGACGGTTCGACGCGTGCCCTCGTTCTACTCCGGATGCACGTCAAATACCCGACGACGACGACGACGACCCCTCCGGGAACGTCGTAGCGTCGACCTCCGGCGCGCCCCGCGACGAGAAGACCGCTCCGGAATTTCGACGAGACGTCACGTCGAACGGCGTTCCGGACTATACCCTCGACGATGACTGCGAGTGGCCTCGGACCAAACCCCACGCCTCCCGAGACACGGTCGAGTGAGGCTTCGGTCTCCGTGCTCGCCGATCGCCGCAATATAATACCAATTAAAACACTGCACTGTATGGCAAGTCTACCCTACAATGAATCCCCAAATCTGCTGTACCAAACATTCACTTGCCTAAAACGGTTAGCACAGACACATCCACCCAGGCAAAAGAGGGGACTTCAATCGACTACTCTTGTTACGGCGGAGGAGCCGCGCGCTCGGTCCGTGGGCGTCAAACCCGAGCGTTCCTTTAATCGCGGGCTGTGGTTCCGCCGGAAGATGCCGTTCCTTAGTTTCTGCAACGTGAAAGCCCGTCCTCCCAATTTCTCGCACGGCAACCGCCGGACGCGACCGCCTGCCGATGCCCTCTGGGTCCCACGCCACCCAAACAAACCCACCTAACTTTAGTAAATGGAAACGTACGTGCCCGAGAGTGGCGTACGAGTATTCTACGCGTGTCGCCGCATTATTCTCCCGCCGAATGCATTCGCCGCTGCGCATTTCGATGCGTTTTCCATTGAAGGACTAGGGTGTGGTTAGCAAATTATTTGTTCCTCTAATTGACATATATACAACTTATAAACCCTTCTTCACACTCACAATTTATAATTATAGTCACATATTTTATAGCAAACTCCAATAAACTTATCTAATATTTATCCCATTAATATCAACACTAATAACTGGTCACTTCGACTAAGTGTGTGTAGTGTAATTGTAATCACACAAAATGGTACATTATTAATAAGGTGACCATCATATACTATAAAACTTATTAAATAAAACACAAAAAAGGAACGACAGGTGCTAGGAGAGAAAGGTGGTATGTGGAGGGAAGGGATAGAGGGGTGGAAGGGAAGGATAATAGATAAGGAAAGGAAGAATGGTACGTGAAGAAAGGGAGGGGGGACAGATGGTGGGATAGAGGGGTGGAAGGGAAAGATAATAGATGAGGAAAGGAAGAGTGGTAAGTGGAGGGAGGGATACATTTAGCTGGAGGTAGAGGGAACAAGGGGTGGTATAGTCGTCAAACTATCCGTTAATCTTTAACGTCGTGTACTCGGAGCTCCCGTCTTCTCGAGTGCCGGAGCGGGTCGCCGCAGTTGTTTTGGGGGTCGACCGCCGGGCAAGTTTTAGCATTCTTACTCAATGAAATACTGTACATTACAAATACACGTATAATATGACCTTAAGCTAAAATAACCGTTGACTGAGCTTTAGTTATCCTTAAAATAGCATCCATAAAAATAGAAAAACACGTAGGTTATTCTCGACGATCGTCTCGCGTCGGAGAGCGGCACTCGCCGACCCGTCTCCGGAGCGACGATCTACGGTCGTTCTTCGTGTCCTTCTCCCGGATCGCGCTTCCGCTGCCCGAGGCGACTTCTTCTGTGGGTTAAGTTTGTGATGTGAATGCTGCCTGCATTTAATAATTATACTGCACTACATCTATACAACCATTGCATAGGGTATTATAAATCAATCATAATGCCCTCGTAAAATATCGTGTTGATCATTTTTAATTTGTGTCGTGTACCGGTAAGCAGAGTGTCGAGTGGCCGGAGGTGTGTCCCGGGCCGACGGCGAGACGATACCCTACGTGATGGAACTAATCTACGATCGTAACTAGTCTATTGCTAGAAAATGCAATATACTGCACGCGAGACTACGTAAACGAGTACTTCTCGCAAACGACGACGGACCGTACGACTGCGCAATACGGGCCGAATCTCGAGCGGGCCCGCATCCGCGGACGGACCGCCCTCGGCGTGCCCGTCGACGGACACGCGCGCGACAAAAATCGCCACGACTATTTACTAAACGAAGAAACGGCACGTCGACGACCCGACGGCATTGTCGAATATTACGTCGTCGACGCGTTTACGTAAAATTGTTACCGGTCCCGCGTACGCGTCGGTGACGCGAGGCGCATTCCTAGAGAGCTAATAGCTTTAAACCAAATTTGGACTCAATTAAAGTGGTTTCAATGGAACAATTTACTTTGGTACTCGAGACTAACACAAAATACTAAAAAGACCCAATATACCCAAATGCACCTCGGCCCATCTCCTACAAAACATCGTTTTTGTAGTATCGCGTTAAAACGGACGCTCGTAAATCGACGCGGCTAAAATTACGAGACGCGAAATGGCCCGTTTACTCGTGATCGGATTCGCGGCAAGATGGGGAGGAGGGTTATCGGTTTGACAGTTGATGCCAAGGTCTAGAGCTTATTTATTTATCTGTCCTTAACAGTGACTTTCAGGTTTTCTCTTATGAAATATCACTAAACTGACTTGGAAGAATATAATTAACATTGCTGGAATTCTTATAAAATTGTGATTACTTTGAATATAAACATGCTATAGTTCACATACAAATTTTAGTTGTAACTAATTTTATTACAAAGGGCTACAAATTTTTATCTCTTGTGCAAAATATACAACGTTTATGTTAAAATTATTAGCCGTCTTGTAACGATTTTAGCAATGCAAATTAAATTCTAACTTTTGTCTGTGATATTACTTAAGATAAAGCCCGGCGACACCGACGGTTGGCGCCCGGGTCTGTGGCGCATTTTTTCCCGGCCGGGAAATGACCCGGGTGAATATAATTAACATTCTTGGGATTCTTGTAACATACTGATTAATTTGTATATAAACATGCTATAATTTCCACTAGACATAACAATTTTAGTACCCAAATCAAATTAGTACAACAAAACTCCAGCTTTGCACTAAGGTCAATTATTTCTTTTAGTATGCTGTGTGCATGAAAATAAATGAAGAAATTGATGTAAATCTACCCAAAAATACAGTTCAAAAACTTTATATTATAAAATGTACTACAGTACTGTACACTAACGTACAACAATTTTTATCTCTCGAGCAAAATATATGACGTTAACATTCAAATTATTGGCTGTCTTGCAAGGATTCCAGCAATGCAAATTATAATCTCCTAACTTTAGTCTGAAATATTATGTAAGATAAAAACTGTAAGCCTAAAACCCTGGCTCAACAGATGGGGGAGAGAGTTAAGAGGAGATGTTTGACAGTTTGAGCCGAAGGTCTCTGTGAGTTTATTTAACAGTCCTACTAAGCTTCTCTCATTTTAAAATGCCACTGAAATGACCTGGTACAATATAATTAACATTGCTGGGATTCTTGTAACATACTGATTAATTTGAATATAAACATGCTGTAATTTGCACCGGACATAACAATTTTTGTACCGTAATCAAATTAGTACAACAATGCTCCGGCTTTGCACCGAGGTCGTTTGTTTCTTTTATTGTGGTGTCTGCATGTAAATGGATGAAAATAAATGAAGAAATTGATATAAATCTACCCAAAAATACAGTTGAAAAACTTTATATTATAAAATGTACTACAATTTTTATATCTTCAACAAAATACAGTATATATATAATGTTTATATTCAAATTATTGGCTGTCTTGCAAGGATTCCAGCTATGCAAATTGTAATCCCCTAACTTTAGTCTGAGATATTATATAAAATAAACACCTTAAAGCATAAAGTTATCACCAATGTTTTGTCTGGGAACACAAGGAGGGAGGTAGCCAGCGAGCAGGGGGGGGGGGAAGTGAGGTGACAATGTCTTTATTTATTTGAGATAAGATTTGACAGTTGGCGCTGAAGGCCCGAGTGTTTATTTATCATTACTTAAGAGTGACTAAGCTCTTCTCATAATTTGCCACCCAAACGACCTGGGTGAATATAACTTGTAAGATAGTATTTGAATATCTGTGTAAACAATCTATATTTGCCATAGACATAACAATTTAAGTACCGTAATCGTTTAGTACACGTACAGTAAGGGTTTGCACTCGGGTCCATTGTTAACCGAGGGACCGCTGTAATTGCAGTATACTTATACTGTACAATATTGACTAAATTCACTAGATAACGTACATAACTAATGGTCGGTAAAACTTGTCCAGTCTCTCGGTATGAGTGGCACGTGTTAGTGCTCGAGTCTCCCGTCGTGGAAGTCCGTTTTCTCTCCCTTCGGGATGCCCGAGTCCATTTTCTCTTATTCTTAGAGTGCAGTGCACCAGAGACTTCGTTATTCCTCAGTAATGACACAGAATTTCAAATTGCAACCCCAATTGCAACTAGGGTTGCAATTGTTGAGGCAACTAGATATGTCCGATTACAGCAAATGTGTTATTGTCAATTTGTAGGTGAAAGATTTTATCCTCAATAGATGTAGGTTAACATTACACCTGGAGGAAAATGCTTACTAAAGCCTAAGGAATTCTATTCCTTTAACACATAACATCTAGCCAGTACGGGAAGGATCGTCGTGTCTCCATCAGGGGGGTCTTGGAGTGGTGGTCCAGCAGGCATCACGGAAGTGTTTTTTCGAGGGGGGGCACGGACGTACGGTCGGCTTTTCACATACGCGGGTTTAGCATTCACGGATTCGCAAATACGCGGATTGCCCCGCCAGAGGAATATTCTGTACATTGAAGCATTGAGAAAGTCGTCATTAAGGGATATACCTGCGGAATAGCAGTAATTATAGATCTTTCATGTTTGAAAAAGAGTTTGTTAATCGACATAATTTGTTCATTGAAAGTATCAATCTTACACTAAATTTGAAACAAGAAAAAACACATACTGATTTTGGCTAAATATTACATCACAAGTATATTTTACCTAACTCGCGGACTGAATGAATATATTCTCGGAAATAAATATTGAAATGTAATATTTTTGCTGGAATGACGTACATATTATAGTGGGAAGTGGGATAAAATCATGACGAAACACTTTCGCTTTCTTTCGTTGTTCAAAATATTTTACCGTAATCGCTTTTCGAATGGTTTTCAGTTAAAAAACTGTTGCATCACAAGTGAATTAGGATAGAATATTATTGTAATACAACAGTTTTTTAACTGAAAACCATTCGAAAAGCGATTACGGTAAAATATTTTGAACAACGAAAGAAAGCGAAAGTCTTTCCTCGTGATTTTATCCCACTTCCCACTATAATATGTACGTCATTCCAGCAAAAATATTACATTTCCATATTTATTTCCGAGAATATATTCATTCAGTCACAGTTAAGGTAAAATATACTTGTGATGTAATATTTTAATGAAAATCCAGTATCGTAGTTTTCTCTTGTTTCAAATTTAATTAACAAAGATTGATGTTTCAAATGTAATGAACAAACATTTATGTCCAGTATCTATAAATTAACTTTAATAAATGAATACTTTGTTTTACATCGTCCTGTGCTACCATACCATGGATTTGGCTACTTTGGGCTCGCAACAGATCTGCCCTGGCAACTGTACCAACACTCACAGCGGGTGGTGTGTTGGTGCATCGTTTCCATTGTTTACTGGTAAATATTTTTCAACCTAACGAAACTATTACCCGTTTAGAGGTCGACCCCCAATTTTTGCCAAATAATTTGGTCTTAAAAACTCAAACTACACACAGGTATATACGGTAAATAAGGACATGGGGGGCCAGGGATTTTTTAGGGGGGGGGGGTAGCAATAGTACACGGATTTTTAACATTCACGGGTATCTCTGTTACCTAACCCCCGCGAATGTTAAGGGCCGACTGTATATGCTATCGGATGTTAACCGGCGCACGACTGTATGTGTTTTTGAAAGATGCAAATCCTCCGAGGATTCGCATCGCACGTAGCGCGAATTTGGATTGCGTGTCGTAAACGGACGCCGAGCCGGTCATTACCGGGATCGTACGTCAAATGAACCGAGGAATTATCGGAAAGACACAACGGGGAGAGAGGCGCTATTATTAGCCTTCGCGACGAGGGTACGCGCAACGCTCGAATAACTCGGCACAATGGGGCGAGCGAACCCTCGGGCATCGCGATGGGTTACCCGCCGCTAAACGACGGGCGACGCGCCGATTAAAATCTTATTTTGACGTTAAACCGACGCCATTTACGTATCGATAATATTTGGCAGATCCCATTTAGACCAATATATTGTATATTGCTGTACCTGTTCACTCTAATATCAACTACTATTTGCTCCGTCACTCCTCAAAAATCAGACGTGTCGTCGACGACTACATTGTGCATCTCGGTACGAATAAAACCGTCACTACGACGCGGTGGCGAAACGTATGCCCCGAGGTCCGTCTCGGTCTAGCTCGTGACGTTCCAAAACTCTTCCGTTTAATGTATATTCCGATATTTTTGTAATCCTCGGTTGGGGCCTCGCTTCTAACCGGCACGATACATACATTAATATAGCTCAATGAATTTCTTGTTATAGTAAAGCATATACCGTACGGTCGTATGTCACACGAGGACGACTCCCTCGCTACCCGCCGTCTACGGCTATTGCTCATATAGTGACCGGATGTACCTGTACCAACTTATGCTGATGCACTGGGGATCACAGCAAAGTATTTCATCTAGAGTTTCAAATTTTACCGCTAGAAAATTCAATCGATACTTTTTGGGGGACCGTACATAATTTGGGGGGGAACTGTTTTCGTTGTAGAAAAGTATCTTGGCTTTTATAATGTGAGTCTATAGGAATAGTGATTCGATTTACCATAGGTTTTTATAAGACACAGTACTCTTTCAAACTGGGGAATGCCTGTAGAACTTTCCTAACATTCAAAGTACCACAACAATATTAAATACAATACCACAGACTACTTGAGGTCCAGTAAACTTTATGTCCAGCCAACTTCATTCTAGTTCACATCAGGTCCACTGTAGGCAGTGTTGGAGAAAGTGCCTGAAAATATTACTTAAGATAAAGTACTGCACTGTTGATATGTAAAAATTTAAACTATGTCCTGTAGTCTTCTTC
>NW_024755401.1:0-17692 GCF_018991925.1 Homarus americanus
ACAGTGTGTGTTAAAGGGTTTATAGTATGACTACAGTGTGTGTTAAAGGGTTTATAGTATGACTACAGTGTGTTGTTAGGTATTATAGTATGATCACAGTGTGTTATAGGTATTATAGTAACCACAGTGTGTGTTAAAGGGTTTATAGTATGACCACAGTGTGTGTTATAGGGTATTACAGTATGACCACAGTGTGTGTTATAGGGTATTACAGTATGACCACAGTGTGTGTTATAGGGTATTACAGTATGACCACAGTGTGTGTTAAAGGGTTTATAGTATGACCACAGTGTGTGTTATAGGGTATTATAGTATGACCACAGTGTGTGTTAAAGGGTTTATAGTATGACCACAGTGTGTGTTAAAGGGTTTATAGTATGACTACAGTGTGTGTTATAGGGTTTATAGTATGACCACAGTGTGTGTTATAGGGTTTATATTATGACCACAGTGTATAGGGTATTATAGATGTAAAAGCCTGGACTTTTGGATATAAATTCCTTGCCAGCCTAATCAGGATCTTATAAAAAGGAAAGTCATGAACCAATGGTTTCCAAGGGGTAACAAACAACAGTTAGAGATTGACATCTCTTTACTGCTAAAATAATCACAATAATTTAACTCTGACACCACTCACACAAATATTAAATAAACAGCACTGGAGTCAAACAATTACTTGAAACAAAACAATCATACAACAAAGAACAGGTATTTCCTACGGCTGCAGATGAATCTTCCTCCTAACCAGCACGGTGGAATGTTCTGGTAATGATGTGATCCGCTCTCAGGGGGAAGGTCCAGGGCAGCTTCCTCACTTGGCGCCGGCGTTGGTGGGCGATGTCTTACCACCCAAGAGAGACGCCAGGGCACGGACGGTGGATGGGGCGTGGAGGAAGTGGCGATCAAGTGGCAGCCGTGGCATTAGCTGGAATAGGTAACCGGAGTTGACAGCCGAATAGTAAAAGACTGGGGAATCAGCCCATGAGCTGCAGGAACCTCAGATGAGTACACAACTAGAGTTGAAATCAAACAGCGGGGTGAAGTAACAGCTGTGGTGAAGACAAGATCGTGTCTGGCGTGCAACGAGGCAGCAGCGACCTTCTCACCTCCTCTCCCCCTCCTAGATGGGCCACGAACAAGCAAACGAGCGGCTGACAACCATCCCGATCGTTACAGCTCTTACAATAGTATCACCACAGTGTGTGTTATAGGGTATTAAGGGTCACCACAGTGTGTGTTATAGTGTATTATGGTATCACCACAGTGTGTCATAGGGTATTATACTATTGTTATGCATGGCATAATGTACAGTGGTAAGTTGCGCTGTGCATAGTGAAATATTTTTAGGCATGTTACCTTCAAGTTATTTTTTTTATCTGCATTTATGTAGGTATTTTTGCAGCTTAATGTGGGAGTTGAACAATATTTGTATTAGGTTTGTAGTTCCCTGGAGTATGGAGTAATGTCAGTCATTGGCTGGCCTTGGGAGTGGAAAGACGTTTGGGTTTGTCAGTGGTGGATCCTTTTCAAATCGGGTTTAGTTAAGTATTGTATTCAGTGCTGCTCTATTATTAGTCATGGTGTGTAAGGTGTAATCAATTTTGTGCAATAATTGTTTATCAGACCACAGCGTATAGCCCAGAGAAGAACAACACATATAACAGTAAGTAGATGCCCTCGTGGTAACCCACATAAGTTGACACACCTACAGTGACAGCAAGATCTGTCCCAGGAGAGCTGACGGCCACAGAGTACTTGAGTTAACCCTGCGATATGACCGTGTTAAAGAAACCACGCCTTGTCCAGACACACCCAGTTTAGTGTTAATTGGGAGAGGTCATCTGCCGGTTGGAGATCTCATTTATATAGCCCCTGCAGCCCCTTCCACGAGCAACTACTTTCACACCACTGAAGACAGAAGACGGAGTCACGCTCGTCACTAACCAAGGTCGGGAGGGAGACTTCCCTCCCCAGCACCGCGTCTCTAGCTAGCTGAGTCTCCCATAGGATACATAGTTCAGTAGCACCCGCTGGGCCTCCCTCAGGTCACACGTGATTCATTATCAGAGCTGTCCATAGGGTGAGTTACTTACGGTGGGAAATGTATCCATTTCATGATAATGTCCGAGAGTCAGTGTTTATTAACGTAAATATAATGTTCTAGTAACTTCGATATAATGTTCTATTAATGTGTCTGTGTCATTGAGTGAATAATAAATAGTTGTACTGAAAGAGGTGTTTAGAGAAAGATTCACCTAAGGACGTATTTACAGTAAAATAACTAACCGGCCACTCTACCAAACTTCCTTTCTTTACAATGCTACAACTAAATATTCTATCTATATCTTCTACAAAAAAGCCCCCCATTACAATTGTGTTGTAAGGTGGTTTATTGTTTAAACGAGTGCCAATAGTAGTTGTTTATTCTTTATTCTCTTCATTAATTAATCTTATGGAACCTACACACTTATTATGGTAAATTTTTTTTGTTAAATTTTATTTAAATCTTTTGTAATGTGTATAATTCCAAACCTTCACTCCTGAACTGTTGGGATAAAGAGAGACTGTGATTGAACCTTGGACTAAGATGTGCTGAGTTGCCAATTTGTTTTTTGTTTCTTTTTGTTGTGCCATATTTGCCCTCATTAGTATATTAATCTTTAGCGTAATTCAAGTTGATAAGTTATGGCATCACAAAATAGGCGCCTGTATCCGGGAGACTTTGGCTAAAATTAAGTGAAATTAAGTTAAAAAGTTAAAATCATCAGGAGTGAAGTTTGCGAAATATTTGTTGGTACAAGTTTTCTCCACTCGTCGGTAAGTTGCCATATATGTTTAGATGAAGCCTTTTGACTTGGCTAAGTTCATTGCTGAACCCTCAGTGTTAAGTTTGTAGAGTAGTACCATTCGTAAAGATGATTGGGTTTCGTTGGCTAAGCATTATAAAGTAGATTAAGTCAAACTGGAAAAAGGCAACTGTCAAAAATGCTGTAATTAGATGCTTGGTGGAAGAGTCAATTAGGGATGAGTCTGCAGTCCACCTGTGTGAGGTGGAGGAAGATCCGTGAGTAAAGTTAACAGAGCTGCAGTAAGAGAGAGAGAAGCTGGAGTGGGAGATGAAGTTAAGGTTGGAGGGAAAAGAAAGGGAGAACAGGGAGAGAGAAAGGGAGGTCAGGGAGAGAGAAAGAGAGGACAGGGAAAGAGAAAGGGAGAACAGGGAAAGAGAAAGGGAGAACAGGGAGAGAGAAAGGGAGGACAGAGAAAGAGAAAGGGAGGACAGAGAAAGAGAAAGGAGGTCAGAGAAAGAGAAAGGAGGACAGGAGAGAGAAAGGAGGACAGAGAAAAGAGAAAGGGAGGACAGGAGAGAGAAAGGGGGACGGAGAGAGAAAGGGAGACAGGGAGAGAGAAAGGGAGGACAGAGAAAGGAGAAAGGGGAGGTCAGGGAAAGAGAAAGGAGTCAGGGGAGAGAGAAAGGGAGGACAGGTAGAGAGAAAGGGGGGACAGGGAGAGAGAAAGGAGACAGGGAGAGAGAAAGGAGGACAGAGAAAGAGAAAGGGAGGACAGAGAAAGAGAAAGGGAGACAGGGAGAGAGAAAGGGAGGACAGAAAGAGAAAGGGAGGACAGAGAAAGAGAAAGGGGAGGACAGGGGAGAGAAAGGGAGGACAGAGAGAGAAAGGGGAGGTCAGAGAAAGAGAAAGAGAGGAAAGGGAGAGAGAAAGGGAGGGACAGGAGAGAGAAGGGAGAACAGGGAGAGGAGAAAGGAGGACAGAGAAAGAGAAAGAGAGGACAGGAGAGAGAAAGGAGGACAGAGAGAGAAAGGGAGGACAGAGAAAGAGAAAGGGAGGTGGGAGAAAGAGAAAGGGAGGACAGGAGAGAGAAAGGGAGGACAGGGAGAGAGAAAGGGAGGACAGAGAGAGAGAAAGGGGAGGACAGAGAAAGAGAAAGGAGGGGACAGAGAAAGAGAAAGGGAGGACAGGGAGAGAGAAAGGGGAGGACAGAGAAAGAGAAAGGGAGGACAGGGAGAGAGAAAGGGGAGGACAGAGAAAGAGAAAGGGAGGACAGGGAGAGAGAAAGGGAGGACAGGGAAAGAGAAAGGGGGGAGATGACAGAGAAAGAGAAAGGGAGGTCAGAGAAAGAGAAAGGGAGGCTTGGGGAGAGAGAAAGGAAGATAGAGAGAAAGGAGGACAGAGAAAGGAAAGGGAGGACAGAGAAAGAGAAAGGGAGGACAGGGAGAGAGAAAGGGAGGACAGAGAAAGAGAAAGGAGGACAGAGAAAGAGAAAAGGAGGACAGGGAGAGAGAAAGGGAGGACAGAGAAAGAGAAAGGGAGGACAGAGAAAGAGAAAAGGGGAGGACAGAGAAAGAGAAAGGGAGGACAGGGAGAGAAAGGGGAGGACAGAGAGAGAAAGGGAGGACAGAGAAAGAGAAAGGGGAGGACAGAGAAAGAGAAAGGGAGGACAGGGAGAGAGAAAGGAGGACAGAGAAAGAGAAAGGGGAGGACAGGGAGAGAGAAAGGGAGGTCAGAGAAAGAGAAAGGGAGGCTAGGGGGGAGAGAAAGGGAGAGGGAGAGAGAAAGGGAGGACAGAGAAAGAGAAAGAGAGACAGGGAAAGAGAAAGGGGGACAGGGAGAGAGAAAGGAGACAGAGAAAGAGGAGGGGAGGCTAGAGAAAGAGAAAGGAGGTCAGGGAGAGAGAAAGGGAGGACAGGTAGAGAGAAGGGGGGGACAGGGAGAGAGAAAGGGAGGACAGGGAGAGAAAGGGAGGACAGAGAAAGAGAAAGGAGGACAGGGAAAGAGAAAGGGAGGACAGGGGAGAGAAAGGGAGGACAGAGAAAGAGAAAGAGAGGACAGGGAAAGAGAAAGGGGGGGACAGGAGAGAGAAAGGGAGGTCAGAGAAAGAGAAAGGGAGGTCAGGGGAGAGAGAAAGGGAGACAGGGAGAGAGAAAGGGGGGACAGGGAGAGAGAAAGGGAGGACAGGAGAGAGAAAGGGAGGACAGAGAAAGAGAAAGGGGAGGACAGGGAAAGAGAAAGGGAGGACAGGGGAGAGAGAAAGGGAGGACAGAGAAAGAGAAAGAGAGGACAGGGAAAGAGAAGGGGGGACAGGGAGAGAAAGGGGAGGTCAGGGAGAGAGAAAGGGAGGTCAGGGAGAGAGAAAGGGGAGGACAGGGAGAGAAGGACAGGAGAGAGAAAGGGAGGACAGAGAAAGAGAAAGGGAGGACAGGGAAAGAGAAAGGGAGGACAGAGAAAGAGAAAGGGAGGACAGGGAGAGAGAAAGGGGGACAGGGAGAGAGAAAGGAGGACAGGGAGAGAGAAAGGGGAGGACAGAGAAAGAGAAAGGAGGACAGGGAAAGAGAAAGGAGCAGGGGGAAAGAGAAAGGGAGGACAGGGAAAGAGAAAGGAGGACAGAAAAAGAGAAAGGGAGGACAGAAAAAGAGAAAGGGAGGACAGGGAAAGAGAAAGGGAGGACAGAGAAAGAGAAAGGGAGGACAAAGAAAGAGAAAGGGAGGACAGAGAAAGAGAAAGGGAGGACAGGGGAGAGAAAGGGTGGTCAGGAGAAAGAGAGAGGGAGGACAGGGAGAGAAAGGAGGACAGAGAAAGAGAAAGGAGGACAGAAGAGAGAAAGGGTGGTCAGAGAAAGAGAAAGGGAGGACAGAGAAAGAGAAAGGGAGGACAGGGGGAGAAAAGGGAGGACTGAGAAAGAGAAAGGGTGGTCAGAGAAAGAGAAAGGAGGACAGGAGAGAGAAAAGGGCAGTCCAGTTAGAGTTGTTGGATAAGAGAGTTACTCTGGGTTGGACGTCAAATTTGATGTAATTAGAGTGACGAATTTTGTGCCAAAATTGACGAACATTATCCGGAAGAGTTTTCAACCTAATTTGAGCAGATTGCCAACACTTCCTGCCTCAGGCAGTATTGGCCCTTGCTGATCCAGTTCCTGTCTCTGGGCAAAGGCCGTTCCAATTTACTTGTCCCAACCTGCTCTCAGCAAATGATTATACTGTGGTCAAGGAAGCCATTGTGAAATCTTACCGGTTGACAGCAGAGTCAAGGATAAGTTTAGAAATACATTCAAATTGCCCGATCAGTCATATATCGGTTATGGTCACACTGTCAATAAATTGCGCCACAGATGGCTATCGGCTAGTGAGTTAAAACCTATGATGAACTTTAGAATTGATTGCACTAGAGCAGTATTTGAGAGGTGTCCCCACAGACGTCCGTGTGTAAGTTTAGGAGAAGGAAGTTACTACTAGTGGAGAGAGTTGCCATTTTGGCGGAAAATTTTAGTCTTATTCATAAACATAAAGCTAATGAGGTTCCAGTCCCAGCCGTGACTCCAGCTCAAGGTGGTAAGCACTCGTTTGGTAACAGAGGTAATATACTTCCTTGAGAATGTTGGCAGAGGTTCTGATGGTCATGGTGGTAATGGATCTGAGGGGTTCTGACTTCTGTGTGTTTTATTGTAAAAAGCCTGGTCACTATATTGCCCAATGTCATAAGCTCAAAGCTAAGGAGTCCCATGAAACACCTGTTGCTAATTTTGCATTTGTCTCAGCAGATGATGTTGCTGCGGTTTCTGGACCCAGTTTGTGGGATCATAAGATTTGTTCCAGCCCTTTCAGTTTCCTGGTTTGTGTCCGTGTCCGAGGGTAGTCCTGCTGTCCCTTTGAGTATTTTGAGGGATACTGGTGCTTCACTCAGCATTCTGTTGAAAAGTGCTCTACCATCTGTTGAAGAGGCTTATACTGGTGAGCATGATGTGTTGCGGGGCGTTAGTAGAACCACTTGAGTTCCTTTGTGTAAAGTGTATCTTCGGACGGACCTTTTGTCTCAGCCAATTCTACAGGGTTCAGGAGGTTTTGCCGGTGGAGGAGTAACGTTCCTTCTTGGGAAATGATATAGTGGTAGCCTTTTGTTCCGGATCCAGTTGTGTGCTCTACACCGTAATAACTGCGCAGGCCAAAAGGTTGTTCTCTTGTGCTGTAACCCGTAGTCAAGCTAAAATAGTGACATATGGGACAGATGTGAGTGATCAGTGTGATGTTTTGCCTGATTATGATTGGAATGGACTGTTTGATGTTAAGCCAGAGCAGTTAGCTGCAGGTTTAGTAGATCAACCTATTAGTGATGTGTCAAGTAATGTAAAGACTGATTCTAAGGATCGTGTGAATTTTGATTTCAGTAGCCTTCCTGTCACAAGAGAGATGTTGATTTCTGTTCAAGAGTCTGACCAGTCGTTGGTTCCATTATTTGCTAGGGTCGTATCAGAACCAGAGAGCGATAATGAATCTGTGTGTTATTATATTAAATCTAATGTCCTTATGAGGAAATTCTGGCCGGGTGATGTGCCTGCCGACGAATCGTGGTCGGAATTACAAAAAAAAAATTTGTACCCGAGTGCTATAGGATTAAAGTGTTGAGTCTAGCCCATGATCACATTGGAGGACATCTGGGTGTAAAGAAGACCACTGATAAAGTTTTGAGGTATTTCTATTGGTCCTCAGACGTAGCATGTCTTGTATGTGAGTTAGCTGGTAAGCCCCCCAATCAAGTGTTGTCACCTGCACCTATAAAACCTATACCTGTTGTTGATGAACCATTTTCAAAATAATTATTGATTGTGTGGGACCTCTTCCTAAAACAAAATGTGGCAATGTATATTTGTTAACTGTAATGTGTGCGTGTGGCTCGGACCACTGCGACACTACTCATCGGCTCGTCAGAGCCAAGCTCTCACTCCACATTGCCCCAAAACGGCGAAGGCAACAGAAGAGGTTTTAACACTAAGCGTCTGGGGGATCCAGCGGTAGCACATGCTTTCAGAGAGCAGCTTAAACATGGGCTGATAAACACCTCAACAACAAACAACCCAAATCTCAGTGCCGATGGGTTATTCTCGACACTGTCGAGACAAAAACCCGCAGAAAGACGATCGGCCAGATCGAAAGAATACAACAAGACTGGTTTGATGAACACGACCCGGCAATCAGTGTACTCGTCGATGATAAACATGCTGCTTTAACTGACTAGCAGAACAACCCTCAGTCACGGACCAACCTGATACCTTCCGCAAAGAATGACTGGTTAAAAAATATAGCATATGAAAAGCACAAAAATTTGCAGATAAGCACACGATGTGTGAATTTTTCAATTCCAATAAAACATTTTATGGGCCAATCACTCGCCCCCCTCCGCTCATCCGATGGTAACTCCCTAATTAAAGATGATGAAGGCCTCCTAAAGCGCTGGAGGGAGCAATACCATTAACTGCTCAACCAAAACGCCGATGTGGTTGTCCTGACTATCCAGCAGGTCCCTCAGCATCCAGAGCTGGATGAGGTAGCTACGACCGTCAAACAGATGAAAATAATAAAGCCTCAGGGCCTGGTGGAATTCCAGCTGAGGTGTAAAAAGCAGGAGGATCCCTGCTTACCAGCCGTCTCCACTCTCTCCTGGAGAATATATGGGAAAAGGAGGAAATTCCCAAGCTTAAAGCAGGATCTCACTGCTGTCCGTAGCTGGCAAGATTATCGCCCGAGTCCTCCGAGTCTTCCTGAGGCGGAAAACTTCCTCCCAGAATCTCAATGTGGCCTTAGATAATCACGTGGCACTACTGACATGATCTTTGCTGCCCGTCAGATACAGGTAAAGCGCAGAGAATAGCTTCGTGACATGTATATGGGTTTCATCGACCTAATCAAGGCCTTGAACTCTGTCAACAGAGAAGCCCTCTGGTAGACACTCAGACGTTTTGGCTGCCCACCAAAATCCATCGCCATTGTGAGGCAGCTCCATGATGGCATGGACGACAGTGTCCTGCACAATGGAAACTAGTCTGAGTTCTCCCCCCATCCAAACGGGGGTTAAACATAGGTGTACTGGCACCAACTCTTTTTTCCATTTTTGCTGCCTTCCTTACTCGTGTCAGTGCCAATTTAGGGGTGGCAGTATCGAGTACCATATGAAAGGTCTTTTCAACATAAGACGACTCCAGGTAGGAACAAAGCTGTCGGCAGCTTCCATTACTGAGCTTCAGTATGGAGACGACCTCCCCCTTGTCGCTCACACTGAACACGACCCCACCTGTGCAACATCTGTGATCGGCCTATTTAGTCACCTCAGAATTCACCAACTTCGATGACATCTTTAATAACTCGTATCATTGTATCATAGCTGGATGATCGTCATTTTTGATTCTTAGTGACAGCAAAGTAGTTGTATAGTATCACCACTGTGTGATATCGGGCGACCTGTGGTGTAATGGTCACCATGCTTACCTGGCAAGCGAACGTACCTGGGTTTGATCCCCGGGCAGGTTGAAACTATGGGCAAGTTTCTTTATGCCTTTGCCCTCTGCCCGAGTAGTAGTGAACCTGGATGTTAATCGATTTGCGGATCGTATTCCGGGGTAATGGTTAGCCAGTGCAGTTGGCGAGTTGTCCGGTCTTCTCGGACTATTCCTTCGCACTGGGTCATGCAGCTCGTTAACTCAGGGTGTGGTTGTTGTGTTGGCAACAGCTTCTACACCTTAAACAAATTCACGCCCAGGTGGCTTGGGCTGGCTATCCTCGTTACACGAGGGGCAGACATTATTATTATGATAGTATCACCACAGTGTGTGTGTTATAGGGTATAATATTATCACCACAATGTGTGTTATAGGGTATTATAGGAACACCACAGTTGTCAACTTATACAAAGTCATAGTAACAAACTGGCTTATAATTTGTGATCTGGTAAAGCCAGGCAATATATTATCTTCCTTTTTGCAGAAAAATAAATTTTGTTGAACACCACTCACATATATAATCACTGTTGCTTTAACATCTTTAAAATATTTATAGTTGTACCTTGTGATCAGAATTAGTTGTGTACTTCGGCATAGTATCAACACTAAACCCTGTCTACCAAACACATTTATAAACAAACTTCACATAGTAATAAATATTAACGTCACGGCAAAACTCTATACTAATTGTATTGTCTAGTGAGGGGTTCAGTGTTTGCACCTCACATCATCTAGTCTAGAAAAAATTACTTACAGGAGTGAGACACAGGCGTACAGTAAAGGACAGGATGGAGAATTTAGTAATGTGTTGCCGCAGAACTGGATGGTGTGTGCAGTACTGTGCTGCGTCAGAACTGGATGGTGTATGCAGTAATGTGCTGCGGCAGAGCAAGAAGAACAGAAATGTGTGAGGAAGTACAGTGAACAGAGTGAGAAGTGAGAGAAACATGAATAAAACACAAAGTGGGAAACAACAGTGTGTGAGGTGAGTGTTGGGAAGGTGGTGATCATCGGTCGTCCTGTCTGATGGAGACATAAGCATAGTTTACATGTATCAGTAACTTAAATGAGAACATGATCCTTCCTCGTGTTAATACAAGTCAGTACAAGAACTGCTACAAATACAACCATCTGTCAGTAAACTGTCCCCAAAAAGATAAGAGGTTCTGCTCTGAATGCACAGCAGAGGACCACACATTCAGAGAATGAAGTAATAAGGATAACCCCAAATGTCTGAACTGCAATGGGGACCATGAACACTGCAGCACGTTGTCCCAATAAGGAAAGAAATAATTAGGAAACTGGAGAGAAAAAGAAGAGGCAAATAAGAAGATAGAAACAGACCCTAACAAGACATATGCAGAATTAAAAGTTGCAAGACATCACCCAAAGTCCTGAAGAAAAACCAAAGTAAAACCCCCTTGCAACTCATATCTCCGATAATTTGAAAGGAAGGACTATCTGCAACATCCAATACATTCATGCAACACATCAACAACATCGCAAAGCCAGAATCCTTTGGAAAAACGAGATCAGGGAAATGTTTCCTGCCAATAATCTGCAGACAGAAATTCCCAGACGACGCCCCTTCAACAGAAATATTTAAAATTGTTACCGAGAATAGCTTTGGGAATAATCTAAAACTACAGGAACAAAACACAATCAAAACTTGTCAGCAGGGCAAACGTGATGAAAATAGACCCAATCAGCCAACCAGTCACACTCCACACCAGAAAACGATCAGGATTCCACAACTCAGCAGACAGAGAAACCACAAACTGCCAAAGCTGCTGACCCAACCAAAGTGAAACAAGAAAAATCCCACACTGACCATCGTGCCCCCCATTTCACCGACCAAAGTGCAGGCAGCAGACTCCAGGAGATGAGATCGGCATCCGCCTCTACTCGTTAACACACCACCCACAATATCAAATGAGTAGACTCTTGCATGAAATCAAGAAGGCACAATCAAATTCACCTACGAAGATGCCAGGGTAGAAGAATCCCAATATAGAAACGTTGATAAATGCAGGACTAATAAAACACCAAATACAACAAAATTGAAAGGGTAGACGTAACTAAGTTCAAGAAAATCAGAACGGGACTAAAGGAAGAAAGAAATAGACACTCACAGGAGATACACGAGCCAGCAAAACCCTACACCAAGTTCCCCGGAGCCACGACTTTACAAAAACAAATCATTAAAGATAATTCAACACAACGTCCTTGCCTACCCTGGCGAGGAAAAACAGAACTCATTAACATATACAAGCACAATCTAGACATCATTTCATCAACGCACACGGGGCGAAAAAGACAACGAAAAAATAAAAATATTTAATTATCACGTCTACCAAAGAAATATCTTCGAAGAACTACATGACAGGACAGCAATAGCAATTGAACGAACGTTTCAACTCAAAATAATTGACAACTTCCGAGGTAACTTCTTGGCAGTAGAAATAAACACCACCAAAGGACCAACAATAATAGGAACATCATCCCTACCATTCAGAAGACCAATATTCCCGACAGGAGACCTCCTAAAACTAACCAGGAGAAACAGCCCGGCATACTTCCCAGGCGATTTGAACTCTCGACACCCAACCCTTGGACATCACAACAGAAACCCTGCTGGAGTAGTACTGCGCAATCTAATTGAGCAAGGCAGCATTACACACCTATGCCCAGACTTTCAAACATTCATAACACCGGGAAACTCTGGGAATCCCGACATAATTCTGACAAACAGACACCATCATTTTCAGACACACATAAAACCTGGACCCACCAGCACCAGTGACCACATACCCATAATAGCAACTTTTTCCACACCTCCGATACAAATTCCCTCGACACCAAAATATTCATTTAATAGATCTAACTGGGAAAGTTTCAAAACAGCTCTCAACACCGACGAAACAATAACTCTCCACAACAAAAACACCAACGAAATCGATATTGCCTAAGAAACCTGGTATTCGAAAATCACAACAGCCATGAAAAACCTCCCCAAAACGACATATCGCACACTACCATATATACAACTAACACACGAAGAAAAAATCATCCAAACCAGATTCACCAACCTATATGAATTTATAAAAGCACACGGCTGGAGCCCACACATCATTGTATTGTATGGAAATCTCAAAGAAGAACTACTAGAAAGATGCAAAGTAAAACACAACGAGAAATGGAACCAGCTAATAACCAACACACAAGCAGACTACAAAAACCCAAAAGCCTTCTGGACTAAAATAAAAAATCTCATGGGAACCAACTCAGAGGAGAGCAGCTACCTTATAAACAACGACGACAAGGAGATAACAGAACCAAAGCTCAAGGAACCAATATTCAGAACATTCTGGAGCAGCAGCTACCAAATCACGGATGAGGACAACCGAAACTTCTGCAGAGAAACAGAACACTCGGTGGAAACACACTTGAACCAAAACACAGACAAATGGCAACAATCCAGGACAATCAACCTCAACACGTTAGACAATAACGACCCACTAATTGCTCCAATAACTACACATGACATCACAAAAAGAATTGCCAGCTTCAAGAATAAATCGCCCGGAATAAGTCAAATAAACAAAACCGTGCTGCAAAACATACCACCACTAATGATCAAACAGCTTACAGACATCTTCAATGCCTCAATAGCAAGCGGATTATTCCCATCCAAATTTAAAATGGCAAAAATAAGACTCATTCCAAAGCAAGGAAAGAACCCAACACAGGCAGGAAGCTACAGACCCATATCACTCCTCGAAACACCTGGCAAAATCCTTGAAAAAAATAATAAACCAGAGATTAAGAAACCACCTAGAGTATGAAGATAAATACAACCATAGACAACACGGCTTCAGGAAAAGCCGAGGCACCAACACTGCAATAGCCTTAATATACGAATCCATCGCAAATGCAGCCAGCAACAGAAACCAATGTAACATAGTTCTCAAAGATGTCAGCAAAGCCTTCGACAAAGTATGGCATGAAGGGCTCAAATACAAGATCATCCAACTCAACATGCCACCCAACATCTCGGCTTTCCTCTGTAATTTCCTTGACAACAGACAAGGCAAACTCACCATCGACAACTACATTGGTCAAAACTTCACCCTTTACAGTGGAGTACCCCAAGGCAGCAACATATCACCAACACTATACACCATATATACAGCGGACATGCCCAAACCAAGAAACTCAGAGTACATTGCATACGCAGACGACGTAACACAAATTATACAATACCCAGGGAAATCCAAACAAATGATGGCAATCAGAACTAGCTGAGAAATAGAAACCATAAACAATTATGAAAGGAAATGGAAAATTAAAACTAACTCACAAAAACTGAAGATAATTCATATAGCTAAAACCAGACCTTACCCAATCACGGTCAACAATCAAAACATTCCATACGCAGTAAATGGGAAAATCCTCGGCCTCAAAATTACAAGGAACGGCATACAACCACATATCAAAGAGAGAATTGCAAAAGCCAAGACCCAACTTACTAAACTCAGAAGATTCCGCAAATTAAACACCAATACACAACTACACCTTTACAAAGCACTAGTCAGACCACACCTGGAATATCCCCCAATTCCACTCAACAATATAACAAAATCAAATAAACTCAAATACAAGCAGTTCAAAACGTAGCCCCCAGAAGAGCAGCAAAACTCAGACCACCATATACAAAAAATTCCAGCGGGCTACATGTACACACAGAACATAACCTAACCACAATCAACATCAGAGCACATAATCAAGCATTAGCAATATGGGAAAAACTACAAGAACTAGAAGATCCCATATTCCAACAACTAATGCAAGAAGACCTTACCAGAACACACAACTGGTGGCCAAAGAGCATAACATATGACAACACAGAACCAGAACCAATATACACGAAATAAAAACCAAGAGACTTAAAGGACACGGAGGGCCCCCCTCCCCAAACACCACAAACTACCTTAGCTTAGATTAGCTTGGCTTCCCTTCCCTTCCCTTGCTGTAGTGGACCTGAAATGCTGACATGGCAGACTTAACCCCGTCCCCGCAAGGTGAACAGCCCACCTGCTATCACTCTCCCTCTTTATTTCCCACTTCCTAACCTTTACCTTCTTCCTACACCCTCTTCCACCTTCCTGAGCCAATGGCTCTCTTCTCTCCTTCCCTTCGTCGTCATCGTTCACTCAGTTGCCCATGGTCACTGTTGGAGACCTCGAGGGTTACACAGTCGTCGAAAAACCGGGGGAGGACTCCACTGGCGCCGCTCACTTCGTCGTCCGTAACAATATACAGGCGGCAACTTCGTATAAACTTGAGGTCATGGTGCACATGATAGCTGACGGGGCGGGCAGTACTCAAGTCCTTCATGGAGTCGTTGACCAACTTTAGAAACTTAATCAAAAATACGCTATTAATAATGATCTTAAACCAGACAACTTCATAGTACAAGACTCCGACTATAAATACTAAGTCAGTATTATAAATTTTGGTTTGGGTGCGATCTCTGGTTGGTGCTTGGGCCTGAACGCTGAGGATGGGTATGACCACCCGTGTATGTGGCCCTTCATGTTCCAGGGGGCAGTACCCTGCACACCCACCACCGATCTCTACTCCTTTTTCGACTTGGTCAAGTGTTGTACAGATTTTGTTATAGCCGATGAAACGGTGAAGAAAAGTTGATGCTGTTCGTCACCGACAGAAAACAACAAAGCATCGATAACGAGGACTGGGGCTCCGACTACCCGACTTAAAGGAAATATTAATACAGTGATTGCTACCAAATTCGTTCAAGCATAAAATAAAAGTCTGATAAAATGACACTGAATTTCTTTATCCTATTCCCATTTACAGTCTGTACCATATATGATAATATATACGGAACTAATCGCTCACAACTTGTAGGACACACACACACACACACACACACACACACACACACCATCATACAAATCACCACAAGAAACACAACTAAGGCACTGCACTCTTACAACACAAAACACAACCCACACCACCCAGCCCCATCACTGAGACAGCACTGTGGGTATTGTAGTTTATCAAAAGCTAATGTTAACGACCATTACAGAGGCACATTTGGCCCAAGACTCTAATAATTAGGGCAACATAGGTCCTTGGCTACACAAATTAGATCTCAAAATGCGGGTTTATTTTGCCTGAAGTAATGGATTGTAATCTCTCTCTCTCTCTCTCTCTCTCTCTCTCTCTCTCTCTCTCACACACACCCACAACACACACACCACCAGCCTGAGGTACAGTCTGGTCTCTCACCACCACACCATCACCTGGGGTACAGTTTGGTCTCACCACACACACCACCAGCCTGAGGTACAGTCTGGTCACTCACAGCACACACCACCAGCCTGAGGTACAGTCTGGTCCTCACAACACACACACCACCAGCCTGAGGTACAGTCTGGTCACTCGCTACACACCATCAGCCTGAGGTACAGTTTGGTCACTCACCACACACCACCAGCCTGAGGTACAGTCTGGTCACTCCTCCACACACCACCAGCCTGGGGTACAGTCTGGTCACTCTGCACACACACCACCAGCCTGAGGTACAGTCTGGTCCTCACTACACACACCACCAGCCTGAGTACAGTCTGGTCACCCCTGGCACCACCACCAGCCTGAGGTACAGTCTGGTCACCTGCTCACACACCACCAGCCTGAGGTAGTCTGGTCCTCCTCAACACCACCACCAGCTGAGGTACAGTCTGGTCACTCCCAACACACCACCAGCCTGGGGTACAGTCTGGTCACTCTAACACACACCACCAGCCTGAGGTACAGTCTGGTCACACCTACCAGCCTGAGTACAGTCTGGTCCTCTGCACACACCCCAGCCTGAGGTACAGTCTGGTCCTCCTGCCACACACACCACCAGCCTGAGGTGCAGTCTGGTCACTCCTGCACACCACCCAGCCTGAGGTACAGTCTGGTCACTCTGCCACACACCACCAGCCTGAGGTACAGTCTGGTCACTCTGGCACACACCACCAGCCTGAGGTACAGTCTGGTCAGTCACAACACACCACCAGCCTGAGGTACAGTCTGGTCACTCCACACACACACCAGCCTGAGGTACAGTCTGGTCACTCCCTAACACACACCACCAGCATGAGGTACAGTCTGGTCACTCCTAGCACACCACCATCAGCCTGAGGTACAGTCTGTGCTCTCCCCAGCCCACCACCAGCCTGAGGTGCAGTTCTGGTCACCACAACACACACCACCAGCCTGGGGTACAGTCTGGTCACTCCTGTCCCCCACCACCAGCCTGAGGTACAGTCTGGTCACTCATGGCACACACCACCAGCCTGGGGTAGAGTCTGGTCACCACACACTACCAGCCTGAGGTACAGTCTGGTCCTCCACAACACACCACCAGCCTGAGGCATAGTATTGTTGTTATTATTATTATTATTAATATTATTATTATTATTGTTATTATTATTATTATTAATATTATTAACATTATTAGCATAATTAATATTATCAACTTCATTATTATTATTATTATTATTATTATTATGATTAACAGTATTAGCAGTATTAATATTATGGTTAATATTTTTTATCATTATTATTATTATTATTATTATTTTTCATTATTATTATTATTATTATTATTATTATCATTATTATTGTTATTGTTATTATTATTATTATTATTATTATTATTATTATTATTATTATTATTATTATTATTATTATCGTGGTCATAGAGGTAATTAAGGGGATAATCTACCAAGCCAATGGTCAGTAATGGTAACCCTGACAGAATTGTATCAATATTGATTTATTATGATGATAAGATTATTGACTTATAACCAATAATGGCACTGAACCTGTAATTATGTCCAGGAGGTCCAGGTGTTCACCAGCAAATCGACCACCCAGGTGTGTGTGTATATATATATATATATATATATATATATATATATATATATATATATATATATATATATATATATATATATATATATATATTATATAAATTATATAGATCCTAATGAAAACGTGATAAGATAAAACTTTAAAATATATATATATATATATATATATATATATATATATATATATATATATATATATATATATATATATATATATATATATATATATATTTTTTGGGAGATAGTCAACCTGGCATAGTCATTGACCCTAATGGGGCCTGGGTGACGAAAAAATAAGAGTAAACATAAATTAAAAATAGAAAAAAAGATTATATTTATCCACACCAACCAGCTTTTTGAAGTGAGACGGATTCTAGAGTACTGAAACACAGAAGAAGGCAGAGCGTTCCTGTTTATGTGTGTCAAGAGGATTGGATGTACTATAACGGGTTAGTCTAGTG
>NW_024755402.1:0-9186 GCF_018991925.1 Homarus americanus
GGGGTTTGAGGGCCGGGCACCCCTTCAGCACCATGACACGAGGTGTGAGGGCCGGGCACCCCTTCAGTGCCATGACCCGGGGTGTGAGGGCCGGGCTTCCCTTCAGTGACATGACCTGGGGTGTGAGGGCCGGGCACCCTTTCAGTGTCATAAACCTGGTTGTGAGGGACGGGCACCCCTTAAGTGCCATGAAACGGGGTGTGAATGCCGAGCACCCATACAGTGCTTTGAAAAAGGGTGTGTGTGCCGGGCACCCCTTCACATGACCTGGGGTGTCAGGGCCGGGCACCCCTCCTGCACCATGACCGGCGGTGTGAGCGCCGGGCACCCCATAAGTGACATGAACCAGGGTGTTAGGGCCGGGCACCCCTTCAGTGCCATGAAACGGGGTGTGAGTGCCGGGCACCCCTTTAGTGCCATGAAACGGGGTGTGAGGGCCGGGCACCCCTACAGAGCTATGAACCGGAGTGTGAGGGCCGGGCACCCCTTCACATGACACGGGGTGTGAGGGCCTGGCACCTTTTCAGTGCCATGACCCGGGGTATGAGGGCCGGGCTCGATTTCAGTGCCATGAATCGGGATGTAATGGCCGGGCACCCCTCCAGCACCATGACCCGGGGTCTGAGGGCCGGGCACCCCATCAGCACCATGACCCGGGGTGTGAGGACCGTGCAGCCCTTCAGTACCATGACCCGGGGTGTGAGGGCTAGGCACCCCTTTAGTGCCATGATCCGGAGTGTGACAGCTGGGGACCCCTTCAGTGACATGACACGGGGTATGAGGGCCAGGAACCCTTTCAGTGACATGACCCGGGGTGTGAGGGCCGGGCACCCCTCCAGCACCATGACCCGGGGTTTGAGGGCCGGGAACCCCATCAGCCCCATGACCCGGGGTGTGCGGGCCGGGAACCGCTTCAACCCCATGAACCGGGGTGTGAGGGCCGGGCACCCCTTTAGTGACATGACCAGGGGTGTGAGGGCCTGGCACCCGTCCGACACCATGACCCGGGGTTTGAGGGCCGGGCACCCTTTCAGTGCCATAAATCGGGGTGTGAAAGCCAGGCACCCCTTCAGCACCATGACCCAGGGTGTGAGGGACAGGCACCCCTTCAGTGCCATGACCCGGGGTATGAGGGCCGGGAACCCATTCAGTGACATGACCTGGGGTGTGAGGGCCGGGAACCCCTTCAGTGGCATGACCAGGGGTGTGAGGCGGGCACCCCTCCTTTCTGACCCAGGGGTTTTGAGAACCAGGCACCCCTTCAGCACCATGACCCAGAGTGTTAGGGCCGGGCTCGATTTCAGTGCCAAGAATCGGGGTGTGAGGGTCGGGCACCCCTCCAGTGACATGACCCGGGGTGTGAGGGCCGGGCACCCCTCCAGCCCCATGACCCGGGGAGTGAGGGCCAGGAACCGCTTCAACCCCATGAGCCGTGGTGTGAGGGCCGGGCACCCCTTTAGGTCCATGACCCGGGGTGTGAGGGCCGTGCACCCCTTCAGTGCCATGACCCGGGGTGTGCGGGCCGGGCATCCCTTCAGTGTCATGAACCGGGGTGTGAGGGCAGGGCACCCTTTCTGTGCCATGAAACGGGGTGTGAGGGCCGGGCACCCCTACAGTGCTGCGAACCGGGGTGTGACCCGGGCACCCCTTCAGCACCATGACCCGGGGTGTGAGGGCCGGGCTCGATTTCAGTGCCATGAATCGGGGTGTGAGGGCTGGGCACCCCTTCAGGGCTATGACCCGGGGTGTGAGGACCGTGCACCCTTTCAGTGCCATGATCCTGGGTGTGTGGGCCAGCCACTCCTTCAGTGCCATGACCCGGGGTGTGGCGGCCGGGCACCCCTTCAGCCCCATGTCCCGAGGTGTGAGGGCCGGCCACCCATTTAGGTCTATAACCAGGTGTGTGAGGGCCGGGCACACCTTCAGTGCCATGGCCAGGGGTGTGACGGCTAGGCACCGCTTCAGTGACATGACCCGGGGTGTGAGGGCCGGTCACTCCTTCAGTGCCATGACCCGGGGTGTGAGGGCTGGGCACCCCTTCAGCCCCATGACCCGGGATGTGAGGGCCGGGCACTCGTTTAGGTCTATGGCCAGGGGTGTGAGGGCCGGGCACCCCTTCAGTGCTATGACCCGGGGTGTGAGGGCCGAGCACCCTTTTAGTGCCATGACCCGGGGTGTAAGGGCCAGCCACTCCTTCAGTGCCATGACCTGAGGTGTGACGGCCTGGCACCCCTTCAGCCCCATGTCCCGAGGTGTGAGGGCCGGCCACCCGTTTAGGTCTATAACCAGGTGTGTGAGGGCCGGGCACACCTTCAGTGCCATGGCCAGGGGTGTGACGGCTGGGCACCGCTTCAGTGACATGACCCGGGGTGTGAGGGCGGGCCACCCCTTCAGTGACATGACCCGGGGCGTCAGTTACGGGCACCCCTTGAGTCCCATGAAACGGGGTGTGAGGGCCGGGCACAACTACAGAGCTATGAACCGGGGTGTGAGGGCCAGGCACCCCTTCACATGACACGGGGTGTGAGGGCCGAGCACCCGTTTAGGTCTATAACCAAGTGTGTGAGGGCCGGGTACCGCTTCAGTGCCATGTCCCGGGGTGTGAGGGACGGGCACCCCTTTAGTGCCATGAGCAGGGGTGTGAGGGCCGGGCACCCCTTTAGTGCCATGAAACGGGGTGTGAGGGCCGGGCAACCCTACAGAGCTTTGAATCGGGATGTGAGGGCCGGGCACCACTTTACATAACACGGGGTGTGAGGGCCAGGCAGCCCTTCATATGACACGGGGTGTGAGGGCCGGGCACCTTTTCAGTGCCATGAATCCGGGTGTGAGGGCCGGGCACCCCTCCAGCACCATGATCCGGGGTATGAGGGCCGGGCACCCCTTCAGTGCTATGACCCGTGGTGTAAGGGCCGGGCAACCTTTCAGTGACATGACACCGAGGTGTGAGGGCTTGGCACCCTCTCAATGACATGACCCGGGGTGTGTGGGCAGGGCACCCTTTCAGTGCCATAACCCGAGGTGTGAGGGCCTGTCACTCCTTCAGTGCCATGACCCGGGGTGTGAGGGCGGGGCACACCTTCAGCCCCATGACCCGGGGTGTAAAGGCCGGGCACTCGTTTAGGTCTATGACCAGGGGTGTGAGGGCCTGGCACTCGTTTAGGTCTATGACCAGGGGTGTGAGGGCCGGGCACCCCATCAGCACCATGACCCGGGGTGTGATGGCCGGGAACCGCTTCAACCCCATGACCCCGGGTGTGAGGGCCGGGCACCCCTCAGCCACCATGAACCTGGGTGTGAGGGCCGGGCACCCTTTCAGTGCCATGAATCGGGGTGTGAATGCCGGGCACCCCTTCAGCATCATGACCCGGGGTGTGAGCGCCAGGCACCCCTTCAGTGCCATGATCCGGGTTGTGAGGGCCGGGCAACCCTTCAGTGACATGACCTTGGGTGTGAGGACCGTGCAGCCCTTCAGTACCATGACCCTGGGTGTGAGGGCTAGGCACCCCTTAAGTGCCATCATCCGGAGTGTTACAGCTGGGCACCCCTTCAGTGACACTGACACGGGGTATGAGGGCCGGGAACCCTTTCAGTGACATGACCCGGGGTGTGGGGGCCGGGCACCCCTCCAGCACCATGACCCGGAGTGTGCGGGTCGGGAACCGCTTATACCCCATGAACCGGGGTGTGAGGGCCGGGCACCCCTTTAGTGACATGACCAGGGGTGTGAGGGCCGGGCACCCCTCCGACACCATGACCCGGGGTTTGAGGGCCGGGCACCCTTTCAGTGCCATAAATTGGGGTGTGAAAGCCAGGGACCCCTTCAGCACCATGACCCGGGGTGTGAGGAACAGGCACCCCTTTAGTGCCATGACTCGGGGTGTGAGGGCCGGGAACCCGTTCAGTGACATGACCTGGGGTGTGAGGCCAGGCACCTTCAGCACCATGACCCGGGGTGTGAGGAACAGGCACCCTTCAGTGCCATGACAGGTGTGAGGCCAGGAACCTTCAGTATTATGACCTGGGGTGTGAGGCCGTTCACCCCGCCTCAGTTCCATGACCCGGGGTGTAAGGGCCGAAACGCCAGTGTCATGAACACTGAGGTGTGAGGCAGGCTCCTTTCAGTGCCATAAGCAGGTGTGAGGCCAGGCACCCCTACAGTGAAAATGAAATAGGGGTGTGAGGGCAGACTTGCTTCAGCTGCCTATGACCCAAAGTGTTGGGACGGGCTCGATTTCCAGTGCCAGGGTGGGGAATTGAGGCAGGCACCCCATCAGCACCATGACCCGGGGTGTGATGGCCGGGAACCGCTTGAACCCCATGACCCGGGGTGTGAGGGCCGGGCACCCCTTCAGCCACCATGACCCGGGGTGTGAGGGCCGGACACCCTTTCAGTGCGATGAATCGGGGTGTGAAAGCCGGACACCCATTCAACACCATGACCCCAGTGTGAGGAATGAGCACCCATTCAATGCCACTTGACTGGGGTGTGAGGCCAGGCACCCTTCAGTGATATGACCTGGGGTGTGAGGGCCAGGCCTTGCCTTCAGTGACATGACCCAGGGTGTGAGGCTGGGGCACCCTCACTGACCCGGTGTGAGGCGGGCCGCTTCAGCCTGTCCGTGGTGGCTGAGGCGGGCACTCCAGTGCCGCTGACCCAGGGTCAGCAGGGCCGGGCACCCTTTCAGTGACATGACACCGGGGTGTGAGGTCTTGGCACCCTTTCAATGACATGAGCCGGGGTGTGTGGGCCGGGCACCCTTTCTGTGCCATAACCCGGGATGTGAGGGCCGGTCACTCCTTCAGTGCCATGACTCGGGGTGTGAGGGCGGGGCACACCTTCAGCCCCATGACCCGGGGTGTGAGGGTAGGACACTCGTTTAGGTCTATGACCAAGGGTGTGAGGGCCGGGCACTCGTTTAGGTCTATGACCAGGGGTGTGAGGGCCGGTCATACCTTCAGTGCCATGGCCAGGGGTGTAACGGCCGGGTTACCACTTCAGTGCCATAACCCCGGGTGTGAGGGCCGGGCACCCCTTCAGCACCATGACCCGGGGTATGAGGGCCGGGCACCCCTTCAGTGCTATGACCCGGGGTGTGAGTGCCGGGCACTATTTCAGTGACATGACCCGGGGTGTGAGGGCCAGGCACCCCTTTTGGGACATGACTCGGTGTGTGAGGGCCGGGGCCTTCCCAAAACCATGGCCGGGGTGTAAGGGACGGGCACCCTACAGAGCTATGAACAGGGTTGTGAGGGGCCCCGGGCATCGTTCTACATGACCGCGGGGTGTGAGGGCCGGGCATCCCTCCAGCACATGACCCGGGGTGTGAGGGCCGGGCACCCTTTCAGTGCCATGAACGGGGTGTGAGGGCCGGTCACCTCTTCACATGACACGGGGTGTGAGGGCAGGGCACCTTTTCAGTGCCATGACCCAGGGTGTGAGGGTAGGGCACCCGTTCAGTGCCACGAATCGGGGTGTGATGGCCGGGCACCCCTTCAGCTCCATTACCCGGTATGTGAGGGCTGGCCACCCCTCCAGCACCATGGACCGGGGTGTGAGGGCCGGGCCCCCCTCCAAAACCATGGCCCCGGGTGTAAGGGACGGGCACCCCTACAGAGCTATGAACAGGGGTTGTGAGGGCCGGGCATCCGTTCACATGACACGGGTGTGAGGGCAGGGCACCTTTCCAGTGCCGTGAACCGGGGTATGAGGGCCGGGCACCCTTTCAGTGCCATGAATCGGGGTGTGATGTCCGGGCACCCCTCCAGCTCCATGACCCTTGGTGTGAGGACCGGGAACCGCTTCAACCCCATGACCCGGGGTGTGAGGGCCGGGCACCCCTTTAGGTCCATGACCCGGGGTGTGATGGCCGTGCACCCCTTCAGTGACATGACCCGGGGTGTGAGGGCCGGGCACCCCTTTAGTGACATGACCCGGGGTGTGAGGGCTGGGCACCCCTCCAGCACCATGACCCAGAGTGTGAGGCCCGAGCACCCCTTCAGTGTCATGAGCCGGGGTGTGACGGCCGGGCACCCCTTTAGTGCCAGGAGCCGGGGTGTGAGGGCCGGGCACCCCTTTAGTGTCATGAAACGGGGTGTGAGGGCCTGGCACCCCTACAGAGCTATGAACCGGGGTGTGAGGGCCGGGCACCCCTTCACATGAAACGAGGTGTGAGGACTGGGCATCTTTTCAGTGCCATGATCCGGGGTGTGATGGCCGGACTCGATTTCAGTGCCATGAATCGGGGTGTGGGCCGGGAACCCCTTCAGCACCATGACCCGGGGTATGAGGACCGGGAACCGCTTCAACCCCATGACCCGGGGTGTGAGGGCTGGGCACCCCTTTAGGTCCATGACCCGGGGTGTGATAGCTGTGCACCCCTTCAGTGTCATGAACCGGGGTGTGCAGGCCGGGCACCCCTCCAGCACCATGACCTGGGGTGTGAGGGCCAGGCACCCTTTCAGTGCCATGAAACTGGGTGTGAAGGCCGGGCACCCCTACAGTTCTGTGAACTGGTGTGTGAGGGCCGGGCACCCCTTCAAATGACCAGGGGTGTGAGGGCCGGGCACCCGTTCAGTGCCATGAATGGGGGTGTGAGGGCCGGGCACCCCTTCAGCACCCTGAAGCCGGGGTGTGAGGGCCGGGCTCGATTTCAGTGCCATGAATCGGGGTGTGAGGGCCGGGCATCCCTCCAGCACCATGACCCGGGGTATGAGGGCCGGGCACCCCTTCAGTGCTATGACCCGGGGTGTGAGGGCCGGGCACCCTTTCAGTGACATGACCCGGGGTGTGAGGGCCGTGCACCCCATCAATGATATGACCCGGGGTGTGTGGGCCGTGCACCCATTCAGTGCCATGAATGGGGGTGTGAGGGCCGGGCACCCCTTCAGCACCATGAAACCGGAGTGTGAGGGCCGGGATCGATTTCAGTGACATGAATCGGGGTGTGTGGGCCGGGCATCCCTCCAGCACCATGACCCGGGGTATGAGGGCCGGGCACCCCTTTAGTGCCATGAGCCGGGGTGTGAGGGCCGGGCACCGCTTTAGTGCCATGAAACGGGGTGTGAGGGCCGGGAAACCCTACAGAGCAATGAATCTGGGTGTAAGGGCCGGGCACCACTTCACATGACACGGGGTGTGAGGGCCGGGCAGCCCTTCATATGACACGGGGTGTGAGGGTCGGGCAACTTTTCAGTGCCATGACCCGGGGTGTGAGGGCCGGGCTCGATTTCAGTGCCATGAATCGGGGTGTGAGGCGCGGGCACCCCTCCAGCACCATGATTCGGGGTATGAGGGCCGGGCACCCCTTCAGTGCTATGACCCGTGGTGTGAGGGCCGGGCACCCTTTTAGTGACATGACCCGGGGTGTGAGGGCCAGGCATACCTTTAGTGACATGACCCGGTGTGTGAGGGCCGGTCAACCCTACAGAGCTATGAACCGTGTTGTGAGGGCAGGGCACCCCTTCACATGACCCGGGGTGTGAGGGCCGGGCACCCCTTCAGTGCCATGAATCGGGGTGTGAGGGCCGGGCACCCCTTCACATAACACTGGGTTTGAAGGCCGGGCACCTTTTCAGTGCCATGACCAAGGGTGTGAGGGCCGGGCACCCGTTCAGTGCCATGAAACGGGGTGTGATGGCCGGGCACTCCTTCAGCTCCATGACCCGGTATGTGAGTGCCGGGCACCCCTCCAGCTCCATGGCCCGGGGTGTGAGGGCCGGGCACCCATCCAGCACCACGCTCCGGGGTGTAAGGGCCGGGCACCCCTTCAGTGTCATGACCTGGGGTGTCAGGGCCGGACACCCCTCCAGCACCATGACCCGGGGTGTGACGGCCGGGCACCGCTAAGTGCCATGACACGGTGTGTGAGGGCCGGGTATCCCTTTAGTGCCATGAGTCCGGGGTGTGATGGCCGGGCACCCTTTCAGTGCCATGAACCGGGGTGTGATGGCCGGGCACCCCTTCAGTTCCATGACCCGTGGTGTGAGGACCGGGAACCGCTTCAACCCCAAGACCCGGGTAGTGAGGGCCGGGCACCCCTTTAGGTCCATGACCAGGGGTGTGAGGGCCGGGGACCCTTTCAGTGACATGACCCGGGGTGTGAGGACCGGGAACCCCTTCAATGACATGAACCTGGAGTGTGTGGGCTGGGCACCCTTTCAGGGCCAAGACCCGGGGTGTGAGGGCCGGTCTCTCCTTCAGTGCCATGACCCGAGGTGTGAGGGCCGGGCAACCCTTCAGCACCATGACCCGGGGTGTGAGAGCCGGGCTCGATTTCAGTGCCAGGAATCGGGGTGTGAGGTCCGGGCACCCCTTCAGTGCCACGACCCGGAGTGTGAGAGCTGGGCACCCCTTCAGTGACATGACCCGGGGTGTAAGGGCCGGGTACCCCTTCAGCACCATGACCCGGGGTGTGAGGGCCAGGCACCCCTTCAGTGCCACGACCCGGAGTGTGAGAGCTGGGCACCCCTTCAGTGACATGACCCGGGGTGTGAGGGCCGGGCACCCTTTCAGTGACATGACCCGGGGTGTGACGGCCGGGCACCTGTTTAGGTCTATAACCAAGGGTGTGAGGGCTGGCACCTTTCAGTGACATGAATGTGTGGAGGGCTGAACCTGTTTAGGTCTATAACCAAGGGTGTGAGAGCTGGGCACCCCTTCAGTGACATGACCCGGGGTGTGAGGGCCGGGCACCCTTTCAGTGACATGACCCGGGGTGTGAGGGCCGGGCACCCATCCAGCAACATGGCCTGGGGTGTTAGGGCCGGGCACCCCTTCAGTGTAATGACCCGGGTGTGTCAGGGCCTGACACCCCTCCAGCACCATGGCCCGGGGTGTGAGGGCCGGGCACCCTTCCAGTGCCATGAATCGGGGAGTGAAGCCGGGCACCACTTTAGGAACATTACCAGGGGTTTGAGGGCCGGGCAAACCTTCAGTGCCATGGCCTGGGGTGTGAGGGGCGGGCACCTCATCAGTGCCATGACCCGGGGTGTGAGGGCCAGGCACCCATACAGTGCTGTGAACTGGGGTGTGAGGGCCGGGCACACCTTCACATGACTCGGGGGGTGACGGCCGGGCACCCCTTCAGTGCCATGAATCGGGGTGTGAGGGCCGGGCACCCCTTCAGCACCATGACCTGGGGTGTGAGGGCCGGGCTCGATATTAGTGCCATGAATCGTGGTGAG
>NW_024755403.1:0-48492 GCF_018991925.1 Homarus americanus
TTCAGATGTGTTGCTGCCCTGGCTGAAGGTAGCAGCTGCCCTGGCTGACGTGCTGCTGCCCGGCCGATGTGCGGTTGCCTGGCCGGGGACGGTGTTGCTGCCTGCGGCGATGTGGAAGTTGTTGCCCCGCGGCTGGGGATAGGGTGTGCCGTCCCGCCACAGAGATGCGGTTGTCGTCCCGTTGGTCAGACGTGCTGTCGTCCCCGCCAGATGTGGTGCTGTCGTCCCGCTATCAGACGTGGTGTTGTCGTCCTGCTGGCCGATGTGTTGTTGCCCGCTGGCTCGATGCAGTTATCGTCCGGCTGACGTAGTTGTCAACCTCGCCAACAGATCGCAGTGTTGTCGTCTTCGCTGGTCAGATGCGGGTGTTGTCATCCTGCTATCAGACGGTGTTGTCGTCCTCGTTGGTCAGATGTGCTACGTCCTCATCGATGTGTCAACCTGGTCAGACGTGCGCTGTCGTCCCTGCTGGTCAGATGTGCTGGTCGTCCTCGCTGGCCAGACGTGGTGCTGCGTCCTCGTTGGTCAGACGTGGTGCTGTCGTCCTGCTGGTCAGGACGTGTTGTCGTCCTCAGTTGGTCTGGGGATGTGGTGTTGTCGTCCTCGCTGGTCAGACGGTGGTGTTGTCACCCTGCCATTGTGAGATGTGTGTTGTCGCCCCGCTGGCTGGCGTGTTATCGTCTCGCTGGCCAGATGCGGTGCCAGGTTGCCCGCTGGTCGGGGACGCAGCGTTCTCCGCTGGTCAGACGTGTGCGTCGCCCCTGCCGCCAGATGCGGTGTTGCCGCCTCGCTGGTCAGACGGCAGTTGTCGCCCCTGCTGGGTCAGGATGCGGGAAAGGCCGCCCGCTGGTCAGACGTGGGTGCTGCGGTGCTGGTCGTCCTCGCTGGTCAGATGCGGTGCTGTCGTCCTCGCTGGCCAGATGTGCGGTGTTGTCGCCTCGCTATCAGATCGTGTGCTATTTTCGCCCCGCCACAGATGTGGTGCTTGCTGTCCTCGCTGGCCAGATGTGCGGTGCTGGTCGTCCCGCTGGTCAGACGTGGTGCTTGTCGTCCCTGCTATCGACGTGCCGTCAACCTCGCTGGTCGATGCGAAGTTAATGTCCGTTGGTCGACGGTAGTTGTCGCCCTGGCCAGATGCGGTGTCGTCCCATTGGTCAGACGTGTGCTACCGTCCCGCCACGACGTTGTCGTCCCCGGCAAGACGTGGTGCTGTCGTCCCCTGCTATCAGACGCGGTGTTATCGTCCCCGCCAGATGGTGCTGCCGTCTCGCCGGGCCAGATGTGCGGGTGTTGTCGTCCCTGCTGGTCAGACGTGTGCCGTCCTCGCTACGATGTAGGCTGGTCGTCCGCACAGACGTGGTGCTGTCGCCCCGCTATCAGGATGCTATCGTCCCCACGATGACATGTGCGCTGCCGTCCCCTGCTGGCCAGATGTGGTGTTGTCGCTGGTCAGTGATCGTGTGCTGTCGTCCCTGCTACGGACTCCAGGAAGAGCCATCCCCGCCATGACTTTGCGTCCCGCTGGCCAGAGATGTGTTGTCGCCGTTGGTCAGACGGTGTTATTGCCTGCTGGCCAGATGTTGTCGCCTTCACGCTGGTCAGATGCGGTGCCACGCTCGCTATTGATGCGTGGTGTTGTCGTCCTCGGCCAGACGCAGGTGTTGTCGTCCCCGCGGTCATCAGACGTAGGTTGTCACCGCCCCTGCTGGCCACGGTGTTGTCGCCCCCTGCTGGCCGGACGTGGTAAGCCACGCCTCTGCCAACAGATGTGCCACGCCCGCGCACGATGGGTGTTGGTCGCCTCGGCTGGTCAGACGGGTGGTGTTGCTCTTTCGCTGGCCAGATGCGCTGTCGCCTGGCCAGACGTGCGTTGTCGCCCTCAATATCAGACGTATGGTGTTGTCGCCTCGCTACGTGACGGTGGTGTTGTCGCCCCCGCTGGCCAGATCGCAGGTGTTGTCGCCTCGCTGGTCAGGACGCGGTGGTGCTGGTCGCCTCGCTGGTCAGATGGTGGTGTTGTCGCCCGCCGGCCAGACGTGCGGTGTTGTCGCTTCGCTGGCCAGACGTGTGGTGTTGTCGCCCCGCTGGTCAGACGTATGGTGTTGCCGCCTCGCTGGCCAGACGCGGTGGTGTTGCCGCCTCGCCACAGACGAGAGCGGTGCTGTTTTCGTCCCGCTGGCTGCCAGACGGTGGTGTTGTCGCCTGCCACATGTGGTGCGTTGTCGCCCTCGCTGGCCAGACGTATGGTGCGTTACCGCCCCGCCAGCCAGACGCAGAAGAGCTGTCCCCGCTGGCCAGAGCGTGGTGTTGTCGCTCACACAGACGATGGTGTTGTCGCCCTCGCTGGCCAGACGTACAGGTGTTGTTGCCTCGCTGGCCAGACGGTGCTGGCCGTCCCGCTGGCCAGACGTTAATGTCCCCGCTGGCCAGAGACGGTGTTGTCGCCCTCGCTGGGCTGACGATGGTGTTGTCGCCCCGCCACCAGACGCATGGCGCCACGCCGTCCCGCTGGCCAGACGTGGTACAGCCGCCCTGGCCAGAGACGTGCAGCGTTGTCGCCCCCGCCACAGACGTGTGGTGTTGTCGCCCGCTGGCCAGACGTGATGGTTACGCCCTCGCTGGCCAGACGTGGTGTTGCCGTCCCGCCAACAGACGTGTGCGTTGTCGCCCCTCGCTGGGTCAGGCTTTGGGGGATTCATTCCCCCAACCTTTTAAGCATTACAGTTTTAATTCTCTACTCATTTATTATTCTGCATAGTGATGTTCAGTCCATAAGGCAGACAGAGAAGCGATGATAAGCCGACAGGGTTGGGACACAGTCATGTAATATATGGAGTCGTCTTCCAGTGGTCAGTAGGGTGAGAGTCTGTCTCTGGTGGCTGTAGGGTGGAGAGTCGTCTCTAGTGGTCAGTAGTGAGAGTCTTCCAGTGGTCAGTAGGTGGAGAGTCGTGCCAGTGGCTGAAGGTGAGAGTCGTTCTCCAGTGGTCAGTAGGGTGGGGAGAGTCGCCCAGTGGGCTGAAGGATGGAGAGTCGTCTTCTAATGGTCAGTAGGGTGAGTCTTGTTCCAGTGCAATAGGGTTGAGAGTCGTGCCCAGTGGGTCAGAGGGATGGAGAGTCGCCTTCAATGGTCTGTAGGGGTGTGAGAGTCTTGTTCCAGTGTGTAGGATGAGAGTGCCCAGTAGTCAGAAGGATGGAGAGTCGTCTTCCATTAGTCAATGGATGGCTTCTCCAGAGTCAAGGATGGTGAGTCCTTCTGTAGTCAGTAGGTTGGAGGAGTCGTCTTCCAGTGGTTCAGGGGAGAGTCGTCTTCCAGGGTCAGTGAGGATGGGGAGAGTCGTCCCAGTGGCCGTAGGGTGGGAGTCGCTCCAGTAGGGTGGAGAGTCGTCTTCAGTGGCTGTATGATGGAGAGTCGTCTTCCAGTGGTCAGAGGGTGCAGAGTCGTCTTCCAGTGGTCAGTAGATGGCGAGTCGTCCTCCAGTGGCTGTGGGTGGAGAGTCGTTTCAGTACATGTAGGATGGAGAGAGCCTTTCCAGTAGTCAGAAGATGAGAGTTGCCCTTCAGTAGCTGGAAGGATGGGAGAGCTGCTTCAGTAGCTGGGAAGGATGAGAGTCGTCTCTAGTGGCTGTCAGTAGGATGGAGAGTCGTCTTCCAGTAGCTGTAGGATGTGAGAGTCGCCGTTCAGTAGTCAGAAGGATGCAGAGCCGCCCTTCAGTGGGCTGGGGAAGGAGGGAGATGTCTTCTCTGTAAGTAGGCCAGCAGGGATGGAGAGTCGTCGTCCAGTAGCCAGAAGGATGGGAGTTGCCTTCCCAGTAGCTGTAGATGGAGAGTAGTCTCCAGTGGTCTGTAGGATGGAGAGTCGTTCTTCAGTAGTGAGAAGGATGGAGAGTCGGTTCTCAGTAGTCAGAAGGATGGAGAGTCGTCTTCAGTAGTCAGTAGGTGAGGAGTTCCTCCAGTGGTCAGTTGGTGGAGAGTCGTCTTCCAGTGGTCAGTAGGGTGGAGAGTTGCCTTCAATGGAGTCGTCTCAGTAGTGAGAAGGTTGGAGAGTCGTTCTCAGTGGTCAGTAGGATGGAGAATTGTCCCAGTAGTCAGAAGGATGGGAGTCGTCTTCCAGTAGGCCGAGGATGGAGAGCTGCCTTCCAGTGGCAGAAGGGTGAGAGTCGTCTTCCAGTAGTCAGTAGGTGGAGGAGTCACCAGTGCAGGCCAGTAGGATGGAGAGTCGTCTTCTGGGAAGGATGGAGAGTCGTCTTCCAGTAGTCAGAAGTGATAGAGTCGTCTTCCAGTAGTCAGTGGATGGAGAGTCGTCTTCCAGTAGGAGTAGGATGAGAGGAGTCAGGGTGAGGGTCTTTCCAGTGGCTGTAGGATGGAGAGTCGTTCTGCAGTCAGGAGGATGGAGAGCTGCCCCAGTAGTCAGTAGGTGAGAGCTGTCTTCCAGTAGTCAGAATGATGGAGAGTTGTCTTCAGTAGTCAGAAGGATGGAGAGCTGTCTTCCAGTAGTCAGAAGGATGAGAGTTGTCTTTCCAGTACAGAAGGATGGAGAGTCGTCTTCCAGTAGTGGGAAGGATGGAGAGTCGTTCCCCAGTAGTCAGTAGGTGAGAGTCGTCTTCCAGTGGTCAGTAGATGGAGAGTTGTCTTCAGTAGTCAGAAGGATGGAGAGTCGTCTGTAGGTCAGTAGGGTGAGAGTCGTCTTCCAGTGGCAGTAGGATGGAGAGTTCCAGTGGTCAGTAGGATGGAGAGTCGTCTTCAGTGGTCAGAAGGATGGAGAGTCGTCTTCAGTAGCTGTAGGATGGAGAGTCGTTCTCCAGTGGCTGTAGGATGGAGAGTCGTCTTCCAGTAGTCAGTAGGATGAGAGCTGTCTTCTGCAGTGAGAGGAGGAAGTCGTCTTCCAGTGGTCAGTAGGATGGAGAGTTGCTTCCAGTAGTCAGTAGGATGGGAGAGTCGTCCTCCAGTAGTCAGTAGGTGGTGAGTGTCGTCTTTCAGTGGCTGCAGGGATGTGAGTTGTCCCAGTAGTCAGTAGGATGTGAGTCGTCTTCAGTAGCCGTGAGGATGGGTGAGTCGTCCTTCAGTAGTAGGGATGGCGAGGGGGCTGACAGGCTGGACCATATCGGCGGCCACATGACGTCACTAGCCAGATATGACATTTACTTAATTGGGTTGGTTGCCTCACGAGTGGTCCAGCGCGGTCCTTGCTAGTCATTGATTACCACCATATCGTCATCCATGGGAGCTTTACTGAGGCATCACGTTATCATCACAGCAAACACTACCTCCTGACTACCGGTGTGTATCACTAGCGTGTCATGGTAGAGCTGTCAATGTGAGAAGAGTTAAGATGACAGTTCATAGGCTGGCGCCGATACTGTCTTCAGCCAGCGGTTGAGAGTAGATTATGGCGTGTAAAGTGTCATACTAACTTACACTCTTACCTGATGCCTTAACCTGTACTGCAAGTAAATCTGTGTGTTATATACATGTTTGATGGTCCGTTTAGATTTAACAATGACAGGGACTCTCTCTCTCTCTCTCTCTCTCTCTCTCTCTCCTCTCAGTGTATATTGCCTCTCAAAGAACTGTAAAGGAAGGATGTACCTGGCAGGCTATAGTGTCATCAAAGGAACAATTATTTTACTGTTCATTATACAATGGTATTTCACTGCTCACCTCAATCTCCATCACCATAATCAGACTGTACCATCATTCAGGAGGTAGGGCGAGGCATGGGGAAGGAGTATAGAAAGGTGTGTGTGTGTGTGTGTGTGTGTGTGTGTGTGTGTGTGTGTGTGAACGTGGGGTGAAAGTGGTGTGTAAGTGGTCAGTGTGTGAGGGTGGGAAGAGGGCCTAGGCTGCCTCTACCCACCTGTCCGTCCAGCACCTGACGCCCACCTTCATTAGCAACTTCCTTGCACCAATATCATTTGCCTCCCTATTACACACTGATGATTAATAAGAGATGATAAGTGTGTGTGTGTGTGTGTGGATTTGTGCAGATGTTAGTTGCAGATAATCATCAATCAATCCGTCAGGAGCAGTGTCTCACATCTGAGGTTGGTGACCACAGTCCTCCCTCTAAACGTTCTCAGGCTGTTTAACCAAACTCTCAAGGTTTTTTTCTCTCTGGGACCAAGCTTTTAATTTAATTTATCCATCCCAGTCTCTGCCTTCCCTGGCCTCCTACTAACTCTTTTTGACCATTAATAATTCTGTTATTATCCCTTTCCCTAATTATGTAACAAGCACCTTTATGTATACATTTAAGTATTTTCTTAAAAGTTTTTGCTAATCTTAGTACTTTTTTATTTGTTTTCCCGTGTAGCCTCCAACCTCTTTCTGTGTCTGTTGTAGGTGTCCTGCCATATATAAATTCATCAGCCTTTTCTGTATAATTTTCTTTTATCATTGAATTTAGATTATACTGCTCTGTTTTCCGCACATCTCACCACACAATCACATTTATTTATTTGTTTAAGTTTGTTGGGCAACTTTGGAAACAACCATTACTGTCTTCAGCATTAACTCTTTACCCATTTCTTATTCTTCCACTATCGGTTAACCAGTTTTTGTAACGCTCTTCCATCTTTTGTTTTGTTTATCATTAAATTTATAAGAACGTCTTAAAGAATCTGAATATATATTATGTGAGAGAATGACAGCCTTGTCCTGCGCTCCACACTCCACAAACACCACCATCTCTCCAACACACTACAAACACCAATCCTCCAACACACTCCACAACATCACCATCCTCTCCAACACACTCCACAAACACCACCATCCTCCAACACACTCTACAAACACCACCATCTCTCAACACACTCCACATAAACACCACCATCCTCTCCAACACACTCCCACAACACCATCCTTCCAACACACTCCACAAACACCACCATCCCAAACACACTCCACAAACACCACCATCCTCTAACACACTCCACAAACACCACCATCCTCCACACCACAACACCACCATCCTCCAACACACTCCACAAACACCACCATCCTCTCAACACACCCACAAACACCACCATCCTCCAACACACCCACAACAACACCTGCCATCCTTCCAACACACCCACAAACACCACCATCCTCTCAACACACTCACAAACACCATCTCAACACTTCACAAACACCACCATCCTCCAACACTCACAAACACCACCATCCTCTCCAACCTCCACAAACACCACCATCCTCCAACACCTTCAAACACCACCATCCTCTCAACACACTCCCACAAACCCACCATCCTCTCCAACACCTCTAAACACCGATAATCCTCCAACACACTTCACACACCACCATCCTCTCCAACACACTCCTAAACACCATCCTCTCCTTACCTCCAAAACACCACCATCCTCAACCTCCCAACACCACCATCCTCCAACACCTCTAAACACCACCATCCTCCCACACACTTCACAAACACCACCATCCTCTCCACACTCCCACAAACACCACCATCCTCTCCAACACACTTCACAAACACCACCATCCTCTCAACCTCCCACAACCCACCATCCTCTCCAACACACTCCACAAACACCACCATCCTCAACACACTCCCATCCTCCAACACCTCCCCAAACACCACCATCCTCCAACACACTTCACAAACACCACCATCCTCTCCAACACACTCCACAAACACCACCATCCTCTCCAACACACTCCACAAACACCACCATCCTCTCCAACACACTCCCACAAACACCACCATCCTCCAACACACTCCACAAACACCACCATCCTCCACTCCTACACACCATCCTCTCAACACTCCACAAACACCACCATCCTCTCCAACACTCACAAACACCACCATCCTCTCCAACACCTCCAAAACACCACCATCCTCCAACACACTCCCACAAACACCACCATCCTCCAACATCACAAACACCACCATCCTCCAACACACTCACAAACACCACCATCCTCTCCAACATACTCCCACAACCACCATCCTCCAACACACTTCACAAACACCACCATCCTCTCCAACACACTCCAAACACCACCATCTCTCCAACACACTCCACAAACACCGATAAATCCTCCAACACACTTCACAAACACCACCATCCTCCTCCAACACACTCCAAAACACCATCCTCTCAACACACTCACAAAACACCACCATCCTCCAACACACTCCCAAACACCACCATCCTCCAACACACTCCAAAACACCACCATCCTCCAACACACTTCACAAACACCACCATCCTCTCAACACACTCCACACACCACCATCCTCCAACACACTCCACAAACACCACCATCCTCCAACACACTTCACAAACACCACCATCCTCCAACACCTCCACAAACACCATCTCTCCAACACACTCAACACAACCATCCTCTCCAACACACTCCACAAACACCACCATCCTCTCCAACACACTCCACAAACACCGATAAATCCTCAATACACTCCTAAACACCACCATCCTCCAACACACTTCACAAACACCACCATCCTCTCCAACACACTCCACAAACACCACCATCCTCTCCAACACACCTCCACAAACACCGATAAATCCTCCAATACACTCCTAACACCACCATCCTCCAACACACTCCAACACCACCATCCTCTCCAACACACTCCACAAACACCACCATCCTCCAACACACTTCACAAACACCACCATCCTCTCCAACACACTCCACAAACACCACCATCCTCTCCAACACACTCCACAAACACCACCATCCTCCAACACACTCCACAAACACCACCATCCTCTCCAACACACTCCACAAACACCGATAAATCCTCCAATTTGTATAGAATAACAGATAGATTGAGAGTAAGCGAGAGGCTGAGGGGGCAGGGAGGCGGATTACCACACACACACACACCTGTCTGTCTGTCTGTCTGTCTGTCTGTCTGTCTGTCTCTTTGGACTCATTAACAGGTGAGGTCTGACACGATTTCTTACTACCGCTGAGCGAGAACCTTGATGTATCTAATATTGACTTAACCATTGACTCCTGCTCCTCTTCCTTTTGCTTACGCCTCATATTTCTTCCTCCTCCTACTCATCCTTCTCCTTCTCCTCCCCTGTTTCTCCTCTTCCTTTCTCTTCTCCTCCTCCCTTCCTCCTCCTCTCCTTTCTTACCCTCCTCTCTTTTCTCCCCCGCTTCTCTTCTTCTTCTTCATCCTCCTCCTCTCTTCCTCCTCCTCCTCTCTTCCCTTTTCTCCTCCATTCCCTTCTCCTCCTCTTCCTCCTCTTTACTCTTGCAATTATTAACCTTATTGACATATTTTATACAATTATCTACATCTGACAAAGGTAGACTGACACAAGCCCTATATACTAATTAACAGGTGAGTATAGGAAATAACGTTGTAGGGCCCACCAGGGACACAGTAATTAGATACACCTGCGCTAATGACCCCCCAGGATATTAAACAAATACAAGGTAATTACTCCGGCGTTACTACCCGCGACATTTGCATTGAAAAGGAAAACAGGATAGTTACCTTAGACCAACACACTCACTCACACACACATGTACGGAACACACACACACACACGTACGGAACACACATACACACACATACACACACTGATAAAACAACAAACATATAAACAGTCTTTGAACTCTGTGTGAACCTTGAACATTATTAACCCTGCGACCTTAACCCCTGACATTATCCCGGGGCGACACAACACCCCAAAACACCACCTTCAGGACAACACCACACAACCTTCAGGACAACACCACAACACAACAACACCTTCAGGACAACACCACAACACCTTCAGGACAACACCACACAACCTCCAAGACAACACCACTACACCACACAGTCTTCAGGACAACACCACTACACCACACAGTCTTCAGGACTACACGACAACACCTTCAGGACAACACCACTACACCACACAGTCTTCAGAACAACACTACAACACCTTCAGGACAACACCACTACACCACACAGTCTTCAGGACAACACCACTACACCACACAGTCTTCAGGACAACACGACTACACCTTCAGGACAACACCACTACACCACACAGCTCCCCAGGACAACACGACAACACCTTTCAGGACAACACCACTACACCACACACAGTCTTCAGGACAACACGACAACACCTTCCAGAGAACACCACTACACCACACAGTCTTCAGGACAACACTACAACACCTTCAGGACAACACGATAACACCTTTCAGGACAACACCATAACACCACACAACCTTCAGGACAACACCACAACACCCATAGGACAACACCACAACACCACACAACCTTCAGGACAACACCACAACACCTTCAGAACAACACCACAATACTTTCAGGACAACACCACAACACCTTCAGAACAACACCACAACACCACACAATCTTTAGAACAACACCACAACACCCTTAGGACAACACCACAACACCACACAATCTTTAGAACAACACCACAACACCTTCAGGACAACACCACAACACTTCACGCATTTGCCTGTTTTTTTGTGTTTTTTTAATCCGAGACAAATTAGCGGTGGTGTTGCCAAGAACTCGAGGAAATACAACGAGCCGGAATGAAAGTTAAGACGCTGTGAACTTTACTTAAATATGACCTAAGTCTTCTACACTGTGTTACTGGAGGCTTCGAGGTGAAACTCTACACCCAGGGGCTTCATTGTGGTGTTTCATTGGCATCCAGCGCTAGGGGGAGGGTGTTAAGTTAGGTTAGGTCTCTCTCTCTCTCTCTCTCCAAAGTTACTTACACCATCCCCTCTTGCTTCCTTCCTCCCAATGTACTAATTAAACAGATGTAACATATGTACAGTAAGATAAAGTACTGCAAACAAAAAATTATGAAAACGATGGTTCGGGTTAGGTTAGGTTAGGTTAGGTAAAGTGCTCTTTGTATAGACTCGGCTCAGGTATTTAATACAGTAAATATCTTCTTTTCGTCTTCTCGATGTTCGTAACCCACCGCCCATGTTTGTCACCGCCATCATAGAAAACGGAGTGAGTACACAAGGTTGGAACTACATGTAAGACTGATACAGTTTGGTAGGTTAGGTTAAGTTAAGTTAAGTGAGGTTAGGTCAGGTCAGATCAGATCAGGTTAGGTTAGGTAAGAATGTGTTATATAACCTTCTGTGCAATTTGGTTAGGTCAGAATAGATTAAGATTGATTAGATTTGAGTTAGGTTAGATTTTGTTAGATTACGTTAGATTTGGTTAGGAAAGATCCGATTAAATTAAGTTTGGGTATGAATTAGGTTTGGTTTGGTTAGATTTCATCAAGTTAGATAAGGTAGCTTCATGTTCCCTACCCTAGAAAAAAAAACACGCACCGCTTTCGTTCGTGGTACTTATTCTAACACTGTGCGTAGTGCGAGATACAACATAACTTTTGACCCGAGAGCCCTGTACTGTACCAACCAGCCCTAACCTGACCTTGACCTGACCTTGACCTTGACCTAACCACGACAGACACGGAACTACACCTATTCCCTCCTCATTAATGAATTAAATTACAACGGAAAACCCGTGTGCGATAATAATAACTTACAGGCTAATAATATTGATAACTTTAAATCCAGTTCTTATTTAGAATTTGGTGGATGTCATTATGTAAACGTAAAATACTTGTATTATATATCTGAATAATTTTTTTAACGGGATTACATGAAAACAAGAAAACTGATGGGGGAGCATCAGTTTATTTCACCTGATGACTAAACACCCTAATGCTACCCTGGGGAGGGCTTAGGTTAGGTTAAGTTAGGTTAGGTTAGGTTAGGTTAGGTTAGGTTAGGTTTGTTTTGTTTGGTTTGATTTGGTTAGCAGTGGTTAGGTTAGGTTAAGTTAGGGTTAGCTTAAGTTTGGTTAAATTAGGTTAGGTTTGGTTAGGTTAAGTTGGGTTAAGATAGCATTAGGTTAAGTTAGGGTTAGCTTAAGTTTGGTTAAATTAGGTTAGGTTTGGTTAGGTTAAGTTGGGTTAAGATAGCATTAGGTTAAGTTAGGTTAGGTTACGTTACGTTACGTTACGTTAAGGTGTAATAAGATAATTTTCAGGTAATCTTTATAATGTAAGATGAGAGAAATTCGCCAGTGACATAAGCTTAATGGGGAGCGACACAGGCTAAGCTTAATGGGAAGTGACAGAGGCTAAGCTTAATGGGAAGTGACGGAGGCTAAGCTTAATGGGTAGTGACGGAGGCTAAGCTTAATGGGAAGTGACAGAGGCTAAGCTTAATGAAGTTTATTTTATGCTGTTTTACGGTAGTGATTTATGCCGTTTAACGGGAAGCTATTAAGAGTGCTGTTTTAATGTAGCTTTGACAGTGTTGCTTTAACGGAAGTGACGGATACGTTTACCAGCTTTTATGATGTTGCTTTTAATGGGAAGTGATTTTGATATTAAGCTAATGTGAAATAACGGAGGTTGCTTAACGGGAGTTTTATTAAGGAGGCTGCTTTTGGTTTTATTTATGCTGCTTTTTAATGGTGCTTTTTGATAGAGGCTTGCTTTAATGGAAGCTTTTTATTATATTATATATATGTGCTTGAAATAGATAAATCAATACACCAAATACATTTAAGTAAAAGTAGAGAGAAATAAATGGATTAAAAAGAAAATATAAGAGAAAATTATATATATACAGAAATATGTATAAGTAAACAGACAATTAAATTTTAGTTAACTGGTCCGAGTGAAAAGGGTCCAGAATATCAGTGTTTCAGTCGTTCATTACTCCTATGGTTTACTGGTTCAATGCTTCAGTGCTTCAATGCTTCAGGGATTTATTACTTCAGTGGTTCAATGATTCGTTGTAAGTGTAGATGTGAGACTGACTCTTAACAACACCACTTGAGAGACAAAATTTACGTTGGGAATATTTAGGAAAATTCTCTTCCTTATTTTTAGAGGGCATTGACGTCACATACTCCCATAATGCAACGCGTCTATGCCTACAACATGATGGACCACGCAAAGGATTATGGGAGCTGTGATGTCATGTGATAACTCAGAATTATGCTGTTTCTTATTACTTAAACATAGAAGTTGTTTTAAATTACATATTATTTACGTGTGTGTTACTGTTCTCTATACACAGACACATTCCATATAGCTGTGTGTTATATGGTGTTTACTAGTTACTACTCTGTGTTACTTTGGATCTAGACACATTCAATTAGATTTTTTTAAGAGAGAGTTTTCTAGTGTTTATTTGTTATCTCACGAAACAAATATAAAAAAAATATATACTTTGTCGTTTTATTGATTGACCTTTTTTTAATTTTTTTTTTACTCGTAATATCAACTCAGTTTCGTAATAACTTGTTAAAGAAAATAAAATTCTAACTGGATATTTTTAGACAATGAAACAAGTGAAACCAAAAAACAAAAACAAGAGATGAAAAATATACTTTCATCCTCATATTGTAAAAGACTTTGTTTTTGTTTTTCTTTTTTTTTCATCCCTGGTTGTGACCCGCCGTAAAAAGTACCATTTTGTTTTTCATTATCAGGGCGAATAAATTTTGACAGGTTGCTGTTCCTCTCGCAGGTGAGTGATGGTTATTAGAGGTACAGATGGACGACTGTTACAGGTACAGGGGACGACCATTACAGGTACAGGGGACGACCGTTACAGGTATAGCTGGACGACCGTTACAGGTACAGCTGAACGAATGTTACAGGTACAGCTGGACGACTGTTACTGGTACAGCTGAACGAATGTTACAGGTACAGCTGGACGACTGTTACTGGTACAGCTGGACGACTGTTACTGGTACAGCTGGACGACTGTTACAAGTACAGCTGGACGACTGTTACAGGTACAGCTGGACGACTGTTACAGGTACAGCTGGATGACTGTTACAGGTACAGCTGGACGACTGTTACAGGTACAGCTGGACGACTGTTACAGGTACAGCTGAACGACTGTTACAGGTACAGCTGGACGACTGTTACAGGTACTGCTGAACGACTGTTACAGGTACAGCTGGACGACTGCTACAGGTACAGCTGAACGACTGTTACAGGTACAGCTGGATGACTGTTACAGGTACAGCTGGATGACTTTTACAGGTACAGCTGGACGACTGCTACAGGTACAGCTGAACGACTGTTACAGGTACAGCTGGACGACTGCTACAGGTACAGCTGAACGACTGTTACAGGTACAGCTGGATGACTTTTACAGGTACAGCTGGACGACTGCTACAGGTACAGCTGGACGACTGGTAGAGAACTAATATTCTTATGTTGTACGTCAGATATTAATTGGCGGAAAATAGTAATAGCTGTTTTATATATACGAGTATATATATCTTTACAATATATCATATATCTCTTTATCTATTTATCGACCAATATGTATGTATGTATGTATGTATGTATGTATGTATGTATATATGTATGTATGTATGTATGTATGTATGTAGACCCGGGTTCGATCCCCGGGAGGTGAAACTATGGGCAAATTTCTTTACGCCATTTGTCTCTGTCTACCCAGCAGTAATTGGGAACCTGGATGTTAATCGATTTGTGGATGGTATTCCAGGGTAATGTTTAGCCATTGCAGTTGGCGAGTTGTCCGCTCTTCTCGGACTATTTCTTGACACTGAGTCATGCGACTTGTTAACTTAGGGTGTGGTTGTTGTGTTGGCGACAGCTTCTACACCTCAAACAAATTCACGCCTAGGTGGCCCATAGGCCGGCCATCCTCGTTCCACGGGGGGCAACCATTAACATATACAGTACGTCCGAGTATGTTCCTATACGAGTGGTGTTCATTGTCCACGTGACAGGGGTGTGTAGTCTGCTCATGTACCGCTGTGTTCATTCTGCACATTCAAACTGTGTTGGTTTTTTCCTTCATATATTAACAGGGAACATAATCTTTTTGACAACCACGTGGAATATTTGTCTTTACCGCCCATATAATGTTGACACTGCAGGTTCCCTTGGCAGTTATGCTCATGGTCCAAATTAATGATTTTTATCCGTAAATTCATATTAAACTTTTGTGCCAATTAAAGTTTGTTTGGGGGTCAGTTCACTGTATGTTCCAAGCAACACACACCTGCCGTAGACGCACCTGAGCTGCCAAGTGGGAGTACATCAGGAGGTAAGCTTGTTAGTGTATACCTGATGGTTGTGTTAATATAGTCAACCTGTAGAGTACCTCGTGTTACCTGTGGGAGGGGCGACACGGTGCAGGGAGAACACGGTGCAGGGATGAAACGGTGTAGGGAGGACAGGGTGTAGGGAGGATACGGTGCAGGGATGAAACGGTGTAGGGAGGACAGGGTGTAGAGAGGATACGGTGCAGGGAGGACACGGCGGAAGGAGGACACGGTGGGGAAGACACGGTGCAGGGAGAACACGGTGGAGGGAGGAAACGGGTGCAGGGGAGGAGCAGGGGTGGAAGGGGACACGGTGGGGGGAAGACACATTGGAGGGAGAACACGGTGCAGGGAGAACACGGTGCAGGGAGACACAGTGCAGGAGGAACACGGTGCAGGGAGGGAGACACGGTGCAGGGGAGAACACGGTGGAGGGGAGGGGACACGGTGCAGGGGAGAACACGGTGGAGGAGGACACGGTGGAGGGAGGACACAGTGGAGGGGAGGGACACGGTGCAGGGGGAAGGACAGTGGAGGGAGGACACGGTGGAGGGACACAGTGGAGGAGAACACTCTTGTCTACAGTAATGCAGAACAGAGGATTAGGACAGTGTATAGTAAATAATAAATGTAGTGGCTGGTGGTGGTAGGTGAGTGAGTGGTGGGTAGAGAGTGACGAGGTGAGTGGTGGTGGTTGAGTGGTGAGGTGAGTGAGTGAGTAGAGTGGTGAATGAACCTTGCTTAGTTGAAATATGGTAAGGTGACGGACTGAATCTTGTCTGTCTATCTACCTTTCTATTTGTCTGTCTGTCTTCTTGTCTCTCCTCTCTCTCTCTCTCTCCCTCTCTCTCTCTCTCTCTCTCCTCTCCTCCTCTCTCTCTCTCTCTCTCTCTCTCTCTCCCTATATATCTGTGTCTGTCTGTCTGTCTTGGAACAAAGGGAAGAGTGTAACTGAACGACTGCCTTAGGAGAGGAACGGTGCTGGTAGGGGACAGTCGGATCTACGTTATTGAGGACAGCTTCAGATGGGATTTTGTCAAGGAGGGCAACAGAGGAGAGACGCTGGGCCCTTATGTGGCAGCAGGCGGGTAAGGGGCGGGTAAGGGGCGGACACTTGGTAGTCACGAGGTTTGGGGATGTGTATGTAAAAGGAGACCACATTTTAGGGGGTATTATTTGTGTTAAGGGGAGGGGGTGGGGGGTAAGAAAGGGGAAGAGGTGGGGAGGTGTGGAGGATGTGGGGGAGGGGAGGAAGGGAGTGGGGGGAGGGAAGGAGGTAGTGTTGTTGATGGGGAAGGGGGAAGGATGTAGTGTTGATGGGGGAAAGGATGGTGTTCAGGGGGAGGAAGTGGTGTTGATGGGTAGGTGGTGGTGTTGGTGTGGGAGGAAGTGGTGTTGACGGGTGTAGTTGTGTTTCGTGGCGTAACATCAGTAGTTAGAGAGACTGAATGTCAGGAAATGACTCGTATTTTGGACTGACTCCAGCCTCCCCGAGCTACTCTGAAGAGTGTTTCTTAAAGACGAGAGAATCACCTGAAAATTATACACCAACTTATTTCACCTTATGATCAAACGCCCTAACACCACCTGGGAGGATTAGGTTAGGTTAGTTTTGGGATGTTTAATCATCAGGTGAACTAAGCTTGGGTGTCTAATTTTCCTGGTGAAAAAATAGGAACAATAATATTGTATCACTTGTTTAAATGGCGACTGTTTACATGTGACCCGGACTGTTGCTATAACACCTGTGTATTATTATGTTATAATGACAAATAACAACAATGAACTCTGTTAATTTTCGTAATTTTTTGTTTCATTGCATTATATACAATACACAGTAGTTGTGTATTTTAATCATGGGAGAGCATTTACCTTATTCAGGTGACAACACTGAATGTTGGTAATATTTTTTAGTGTTGGTGTATATATATATATATATATATATATATATATATATATATATATATATATATATATATATATATATATATATATATATATATATATATATATATATATATATATATATATATATATATATATATATATATATATATATATATATATATATATATATATACTAGGAAACGCGCTCTTTCAGCTAGGTCATTTGTAGACGCCACTTCCGGGAGGCTCCACATTATCTCACTGTAGTGCATTAAGGTGTCTGCTTTGATCCTGACTTTGTACTCATCAGAAGGCATGTTTTCCAGGGCATTTTAAATGACTGTACATACGTGTTGGGGCCTATGTAGCATTTCTGGATAGATAGGACAATGTCATGTCTGACACCTTGAATGTTGCCACACGTGATAGTAGTCCGTTTTCATGATCTCCCATGAAGTAGATTTGGAGGAACTTTGCCTGCTCATCTTCCAGTGGTAAGAGGATCCTGCTTTGTAATAGACTTGACCCTGGACTTTGAATGTGACATGTATCCGTGGTCACGAACTACTCTGGTAGTCCAAAGGATGTCATCTGGAAGCAAGAATTGTACTTCCGTATATTTTCCAAGAACTGTTTTGACTCTGGTGTTGTTCCCAGCATGAGAGTCTTCAATGGTTGTGGTGGTTTTTCCAAATTTGGCAGTGGTACTTCTCCATGAAAGCAGCGCAGTCCAGCAGATTCTCCTTTGTACTTCTTTGCACCGCAGTAATCACATTTCTCATCCATGTTGCCAATGACAACAGAGGAATACTTTTCATATTCTATATATAACATCATCCATCATCACTACATATAACACCATCCATCATCACTACATATAACACCATCCATCATCACTACATATAACACCATCCATCATCACTACAGATCGGTTAAGTAGTTTCCGAGATTTTCGTGCGGACACACAGACAGACTTCTTTATTTAATATAGATATAGATCATCACTACATATAATACACCCATCATGACTACATATAACAGCATCCATCATCACTACATATAACACCACCCATCATCACTACATATAACACCACCCATCATCACTACATAAAACACAATCCATCATCATTACATATAACACCATCCATCATCACTACATATAACACCACCCATCATCACTAAATATAACAACATCCATCATCACTACATATAACACCATCCATCATCAATACATATAACACCACCCATCATCACTACATATAACATCATCCATCATCACCACATATAACATCATCCATCATCACTACATATAACAACACCACCATCATCACTACATATATGACATCCATCATCACTACCATAACACCATCCATCATCACTACATATAACACCATCCATCAATACTACATATAACACCACCCATCACTACATATAACAACATCCATCATCACTACATATAACAACATCCATCATCACTACATATAACACCATCCATCATCACTACATATAACACCATCCATCATCACTACATATAACACCATCCATCACTACATATAACACCATCCATCTTCACTACATATAATACCATCCATCATCACTACATATAACAACATCCATCATCACTACATATAACACCATCCATCATCACTACATATAACACCACCCATCAACACTACATATAACACCATCCATCATCACTACATATAACACCACCCATCATCACTACATATAAAATTATCCATCATCACTACATATAACACCCCCCATCATCACTACATATAACACCATCCATCATCACTACATATAACACCACCCATCATCAATACATATAACAATATCCATCATCACTACACATAACACCATCCATCATCACTACATATAACAACATCCATCATCACTACACATAACACCATCCATCATCACTACACATAGCACCATCCATCATCACTACACATAGCACCATCCATCATCACTACATATAACAACATCCATCATCACTACAGATCGATAAAGTAGTTTCCGAGATTTCGTGCGGACACACAAACAAACAAACAGACACTTCTTGTTATATATATATATATATATATATATATATATATATATATACATATATATATATATAACAGTTTTATTCCTGCCCGTATGTATTACTCGCACACAACTGTTACTACACAAATACGGCACAAAACATTACGTTGTGTACATGGTATCACTGTATTCCGGTCATGTGTCAACAGTGTACATGTTCACCGAACTATTGTAACATTGTTCACAATGTGTGAGGCGGTGTTGGTGTTGCTGGGGAGACCATTAAGATATTGTCGGTAAAGGTGGGAGCGGTGGTGGTAGGTGGGGGTAGTTATGATGGTGACCCGAAAGAAGACAGTTGTGACGATGGTTGAGTGGTGGTAATAATAATTGGTGGTGGAGCGAGAGGAAGCCGAGATTATGATGGTGGTGAAAAGATTGGCCAGCGGTGATGGACGAGAGCCGGTGGCTTAATATGGTGATGAATTGGTGTGTAGAAAGGAAGTGGTTGTATTGGTGGTGACAATCGTGGTGGTAGAGTTTTTCATCTGCCCACTGTGGTTATTTTGACTGTTTTTGTTTTGTGTCAGTGAATGACTTGTCTATTGACTTTGTTAGTGGATGACGTATTGACTGTGTTAGTGGACGTATTGACTGTGTTAGTGGATGACGGCCATTGACTTTGTGTTGAGTGGATGACGATATTGACGTGTTGGTGGACGTACATTGACTTTATTGATGTGGATGACGTGTGCATTTGTGTTAGTAGATGACATAATGACTGTGTTGGTGGATGACGGCCTTGACTGTTAGTGGATGACGTATTGACTGTGTTAGTGGATGACGAGTAACTGTGTTAGAGGTGGATGACATTATTGACTGTGTTGGTGGTTATTGACGTATTGACTTTGTGTTGGTGGATGACGTATTGACTGTGTTGGTGGATGACGGTATTGGCTGATGGTGAGATGACGTATTGACTGTGTTAGTGGATGACGTATTGACTGTGTTGGTGGATGACGTATTGACGATGGTGTGTGGATGACTTATTGACTGTGTTGGTGGATGACGGTATGACTGATCTTAGTGGATAACTTATTAACTGTCTTAGTGGATGACTTATTAACTGTGTGTTGGTGGATGACGTATTGACTTGTGTTAATGGATGACGTATTGACTGTGTTAGTGAATGACGTATTGACACTGTGTTAGTGGATGACTTATTGACTGTGTTGGTGGATGACTTAATGGTGTGTTAGTGGATGACGTATTGACTGTGTTGATGGATGACGTATTGACTGTGTTAGTGGATGACGTTTTGACTGTGTTGTGGATGACGTATTGACTGTGTTGGTGGATGACGTATTGACTGTGTTGGTGGATGACGTATTGACTGTGTTAGTGAATTACGTATTGACTTTGTGTTGGTGAACGTGACTGTCTTAGTGGATAACTTATTAGCTTTGTCTTGGTGGACGACTTATTAACTGTGTTGGTGTGGATGACGTATTGACTGTGTTATGGATGACTTTAACTGTGTTGGTGGATGACGTATTGACTGTGGATGACTTATTGACTGTGTTGATTGAATTGACGTGTGCTGTCTTGGTGGATAACATTAACTGTCTTAGTGGATGACTTATACTGTGTTAGTGGATGATGACGTGATGACTGTGTTAATGGATGACTTATTAACTGTGTTAGTGGATGACGTATTGATGTTAGTGGATGACGTATTGACTTTGTGTGTTGGTGGATGACATATTGACTGTGTTGGTGGATGACATATTGACTGTGTTGAGTGGTGAGCGGCCATTGACTTGTGTTGGTGGATGACGTATTGACTGTGTTGAGTGGATGACAGGTATTTGTGTTAGTGGATGACGTATTGACTGTGTTAGTGGATGACGTATTGACTGTGTTAGTGGATGACGTATTGACTGTGTTAGTGGATGACGTATTGGCTGTGTTAGTGGATTGACGGCCGTGACTGTGTTGAGCGTATTGACTGTGTTGTGGATGACGTATTGACTGTGTTAGTGGATGACTTGTGTGTGTTGGTGGATGACGTATTGACTTTGTCTTAGTGGATAACTTGTGCTGTGTCTTAGTGGATGACTTATTAACTGTGTTAGTGGATGACGTATTGACTGTGTTGAATGACGTATTGACTGTGTTAGTGGATGACGTATTGACTGTGTTGAGTGGGCAGACTTATTGACTGTGTGTTGGTGGATGACTTATTATTGTGTTAGTGGATGACGTATTGACTGTTGGTGGATGACGTATTGACTTTGTGTTGGTGGACTGACGTTTTGACGGATGACGTATTGACTGTGGTGGATGACGTATTGACTTTGTCGGGTAGTGGATGACGTATTGACTGTGTTAGTGGATTACGTGATGTGTTGATTGGATGACGTATTGACTGTCTTAGTGGATAACTTATTAACTGTCTTAGTGGATGAGCTTATTAACTGTGTTGAGTGGATGACGTATTGACTTTGTGTTAATGGATGACTATTAACTGTGTTGGTGGATGACGTATTGACTTTGTGTTAGTGGATGACTTTAATGACTGTGTTGATTGAATGACGTATTGACTTTGTCTTGAGTGAATAACTTATTAACTGTCTTGAGTGGATGACTTATTAACGTGTTGGTGGATGGCGTGATGACTGTGTTCCAATAGATGACTTATTAACTGTGTTGGTGGATGACATCGTGACTGTGTTGGTGGATGAACGTGTGACTGTGGTAGGGTAGTTGACGTAGAATGTGTTAGTGGATGACACTATTGACTTCATGTTAGTGGATGAGCTTTGTGGAACTGTGTTGGTGGATGACATTATTGACTGTGAACTGGTGGATAATTGACTGTGTTAGTGAATGACGTATTGACTGTGTTAGTGGATGACGTATTGACTGTGTTGAGTAGATGACGTATTGACTGTGTTAGTGGATGACGTATTGGCTGTGTTAGTGAGATGACTTGTATTGACTGTGTTAATGGATGACGTATTGACTTGCTGTGTTAGTGGATGACGTATTGACTGTGTGTTAGTGGATGACTTATTGACTGTGTTGGTGGATGACGTATTGACTGTCTTAGTGGATAGCTTTTATTAACTTTGTCTGTGGACGAAACTTGTCCGCTGTGTTGTGGATGACGTATTGACTGTGTTAATGGATGACGTATTGACGTGTGTTGAGTGAATTGACGTATTGTTTGTGTGTTGAGTGATGAACATTGACTTCTGTGTTGGTGGATGACTTCATGTGTGTTAGTGGATGACGTATTGACTGTGTTGATGACGGTATTGACGTGTTGTTGGTGGTCGACGTTTTGACTTTGTGTTGGTGGATGACGTATTGACTGAAATGCGGTGGTGGATGACGTGATATTGACTGTGTTAGTGGATGACGTATTGACTGTGTTAGTGGACGACGTATTGACTGTGTTGATTGGATGACATTGACTGTCTTAGTGGATATTATTAACTGTCTTAGTGGATGACTTATTAACTGTGTTAGTGGATGACGTATTGACTGGTAATGGATGACTTATTAACTGTGTTAGTGGATGACGTATTGACTGTGTTAGTGGATGACTTATTGACTGTGTTGATTGGATGACATTATTGACTGTCTTAGTGGATAACTTATTAACTGTCTTGAGCGGATGACTTTTTATTAACTATGTTAGTGAGATGACGGCCATTGACTTTGTGTTAATGAGATGACTTAATGCTGTGTTGTGGTGACGGCCAACCCGACTTTGTGTTGAGTGGATAACTTGTACTGTGTTGGCGAGTGGATGACGGCCGTGACTGTGTTATGGATGACATTGACTGTGCTAATGGATGACCAACTGTGTTGGTGGATGACGTATTGACTGTGTTGGTGGATGACTTATTAACTGTGTTAGTGGATGACATTATTGACTGTGTTTAGTGGATGACATATTGACTATGTTGGTGGATGACGTATTGACTGTCTTAGTGGATGACGGTATTGACTGTGTTAATGGATGACGTCATTGACTTCGATGATTAATGGATGACATTATTGACTGTGTTAGTGGATGACTTGTGTGACTGTGTTAGTGAATGACGGCGTATTGACTGTGGTAGTGAATGACGTATTGACTGTGTTTAGTGGATGACTTATTAACTGTGTTAAGTAGATGACGTATTGACTGTGTTAGTGAATTGACATATTGACTGTGTTAGTGGATGACGTATTGACTGTGGTAGTGGATGACGTATTGACTGTGTTAGTGGATGACTTTATTAACTGTGTTGGTGGATGACGTATTGACTGTGTTAGTGGATGTTATTGACTGTGGTAATTGAGATGACATTACATTGACTGTGTTAGTGGATGACTTATTAACTGTGTTGAGGATGACGCGGTATTGACTGTGTTAGTGGATGACATATTGTGTTAGTGGATGAGCGTATTGACTGTGGTAGTGGACGACATGACTGACTGTGTTGAGTGGATGACATATTGACTGTGGTAGTGGATGACATATTAGTATTGGTAGTGGATGACGTATTGACTGTGGTAGTGGATGACGTATTGACTGTGGGTGACGTATTGACTGTGTTGGTGGATGACATAATGCTGTTAGTGGATGACGTATTGACTGTGTACAGGATAACATATTGACTGTGTTGGTGGATGACGTATTGACTGTGTTAGTGGATGACGTATTGACTGTGTTGGTGGATGACGTATTGACTGTGTTACAGGATGACGCATTGACTGTGTTAGTGGATGACATTGACTGTGTTGGTGGATGACGTGACTGTGTTAGTGGAAAAGCTTATATTGACTGTGTTAGTGGATGACGTATTATTGACTTTGCGTTGGTGGATGACGTGTTGACTGTGGTAGTGAGGGCGACGTAGAGCTGTGTTAGTGGATGACGTGACGTGTTACTGGATGACGTATTGACTGTGTTACTGGATGACATTGACTGTGTTAGTGGATGACGTGTTGACTGTTACTGGATGACGTATTGACTGTGTTAGTGGATGACGTGTGTGTGTTGAGTGGATGGCGGTATTGACTGTGGTGGTGGATGACGTGTGAACTGTGTTGGTGGATGACGGTATTGACTGGTGGGCCAGTGGATGACGTGACTTCGGCGTTACTATTGACTGTGTTATTGACTGTGTTAGTGAATTGACGGCTTATTGACTGTGTTAGTGGATGACGTATTGACTGTGTGGTAGTGGATGACTTATTGCTGTGTTAGTGGATGACGTACGTGATGTGTACGAGATGACGCAATGACTGTGTTAGTGGATGACATATTGAGTGTGTTAGTGGATGACGTGACTGTGTTAGTGGATGACATATTGACTTTGTGTTGATGACATTATTGACTTTGTGTTAGTGGATGACGTATTGACTGTGGTAGTGGATGACGTATTGACTGTGTTAGTGGATGACGTATTGACTGTGTTACTGGATGACATTGACTGTGTTGCGGATGACGTATTGACTGTGTTAGTGTGAGATGACGTGTTGACCTGTGTTACTGGATGACGTATTGACTGTGCGGTGACGTATTGACTTTGTGTTAGTGAATGACGTATTGACTGTGTGGTAGTGGATGACGTATTGACTGTGTTAGTGGATGACGATATTGACTGTGTGTTAGTGGATGACATTATTGACTGTGTTAGTGGATGACATTATTGACTTTGTGTTGAGTGGATGACGTATTGACTGTGTTAGTGTGTTGGCGATATTGACTGTGGTAGTGGATGACGTGACTGTGTTAGTGGATGACTTATTAACTGTGTTGGTGGATGACGTATTGACTGTGTTGGTGGATGACGTATTGACTGTGTTGAGTGGATGACGTATTGACTGTGTTGTGGATGACATTATTGACTGTTAGTGGTTGACGTATTGACTGTGGTGAATGACGTATTGACTTTGTGTTACTGGATGACGGCGTGACTGTGTTAGTGAATGACGTATTGACTGTGTTAGTGGATGACGGCCATTGACTGTGTTACTGGATGACATATTGACTTTGTGTTACTGGATGACGTATTGACTGTTGGTGGATGACGTGTTGTTGTGTTGGTGGATGACGTATTGACTGTGTTTGATTGGATGACGTATTGACTGCGTGTTGTGGATGACGTATTGACTGTTATAGTGGATGACGTATTGACTTTGTGTTGGTGGATGACGTATTGACTGTGTTAATGGATGACGTATTGACTGTGTTGGTGGATGACATTATTGACTGTCTTAGTGGATGGTATTAACTGTGTTAATAACTGACGTGACTGTGTTAATGAATATGTGACAGGCTATGTTAGTGAATGACATTGTCTGTGTTAGTGAATGACTTGACCAACTGTCTTAGTGGATGACGTATTATTTGACTTTGTGTTAATGAATTGACTTATTAACTGTGTTGGTAGTGGATGACGTATTGACTTTGTGTTGGTGGATGAAAATATTGACTGTGTTAGTGGATGACGCATTGACTGTGGTAGTGGATGACTTTAACTGTGTTAGTGAATTGACGCGTATTGACTGTGTAAGAGGTGGATGACATATTGACTGTGTTAGTGGATGACGTATTGACTGTGGTAGTGGATGACATATTGAGTGTGGTAGTGGATGACGTATTGACTGTGGTAGTGGATGACGTATTGAGTGTGGTTGTGGATGACAGTATTTCAGAAGTTGTTTAAATATGTCTGGGGCGGCAGTGCTTACCTTGGCTCACGTAACAACACTGGACATTACAGTAACGACCTTGTTTGCCTTTACTGTTATGACAACATCAGGGTAAGTCTGGCCCTGACCCTGGCACCAGTAGCTTGCCTGGCCCTGACCTTGGTATCAGTAGCCTTCTGGCCTTTTTTTTCAGTAACCGGCCTGGCCCGGCTCTGGCACCTGTAGCTTGCCTGGCCCTGACCCTGGCACAAAAGCCTGGCCCTGACTCTGGCACCAATAGCCTGCCTGGCCCTGACTCTGGCACCAGTAGCTTGCCTGGCCTGACCCTGGAACCAGTAGCCTGCTGGCCCTGACTAAGGCACCAGTAGCCTGCCTGGTCGACGTATCAGTAGCCGGCCTGGCCTGACTCTGGCACCAGTAGCTGGCCTGGCACCAGTAGCTTGCCTGACCCTGGCACCAGTAGCCTGGTTGGCCTGACCCTGGCACCAGTAGCCTGCTGGCTGACCCTGGTACCAGTAGCTTGCCTGGCCTGACCCTGGCACCAGTAGCCTGCGGCCTGACCTGGTACCAGTAGCTTGCCTGGCCTGGCCTGACACCAGTAGCCTGCCTGGCCCTGGCACCAGTAGCCTGCTTGGCCTGACCTGGACTAGGTCGGCTGACCGCACCAGTGCTTTCCTGGCCTGACCTAGCACCAGTAGCTGCCTGGCCTGACCCTGACACCAGTAGCCTGCCTAGCCCTGACGGTATCAGTAGCCGGCCTGGCGTGACTCTGACCAGTAGCCTGCCTGGCCCTGACCCTAGCACCAGTAGCCTGCCTGGCCTGACCTGGCACCAGTAGCCTGCCGCCTGACCTCGGTATCAGTAGCCGGCCTGGCCTGACTCTGGCACCAGTAGCTCGACCTGACCTGGCACCAGTAGCCTGCCTGGCCCTGACCTGGCACCAGTAGCCTGCCTGCCTGACCTGGCACCAGTAGCTTGCCTGGCCTGACCCTGGCACCAGTAGCCTGCCTGGCCTGACCTTGGTATCAGTACCCGCCTGGCGCTGACTCCTGGCACCAGTAGCCTGCCTGGCCCTGACTGCACCAGTAGCCTGGCGGCCCTGACCCTGGCACCAGTAGCCTGCTTGGCCTGACCCTGGCACCAGTAGCCTGGCTGGCCCTGACCCTTGGTATGTGTAGCGGCCTGACCTGGCACCAGTAGCCGGCTGACCCAGCTTGACAGCCTGCCTGGCCCTGACCCTGGCACCAGTAGCCTGCCTGGCCTGACTCTGGCACCAGTATGCCTGGCCTGACCCTGGCACCAGTAGCCTGCCTGGCCTGACCCACGGCCTGGCCTAACGGCCTGACTTGCTTGTCATCGGTGCGGCCTGGCCTGACCTGGCACCAGTAGCCTGCCTGGCTGACCTGGCACCAGTAGCCTGCCTGGCTGTGACCCGGCACCTGGCACCAGTAGCCTGCTGGCCTGGCGCTGGCACCAGTAGCCTGCCTGGCCCTGACTGGCACCAGTAGCCTGCCTGGCCTGAGCACCCTGGCACCAGTAGCCTGCCTGGCCCTGACCCTGGCAAGTAGCCTGCCTGGCCTGACCCTGGCACCAGTAGCCTGCCTGGCCTGACCTGGCACCAGTAGCCTGCCTGCCCTGACCCTGGCACCAGTAGCCTGCCTGGCCCTGACCCTGGCACCAGTAGCCTGCCTGGCCCTGACCCTGGCACCAGTAGCCTGCCTGGCCCTGACCTTGGCACCTGAACACAGCTGTCTGCCTTGATATTCTAATGATTAAAGATTTATTTAAATTAAAGCAAGAATGTTTTTGAATTTCTAAACCACAGTGTCTCATAATATTAAGTCTTCTGTGTTGTGGCTTAAAGTTGACTGTCGAAATCAATACTGAAGGAAGTGAACTAACTGGGCGAATATCAGATACCGATATAGCGCCGAATAGTTACCAGACACACACAGTTATACATCACCTGGTAAAGTGTTTGTTTTAATGTAAATAAATAATGATAATGTCGTTGACGATTGTTTGGTGTCTTCATGTTGTATAGTATAGTATAGTATAGTATAGTATAGTATAGTGTAGTGTAGTATAATGTATAATATATATATAGTATAGTTAGTATAGTATAGTATAGTATAGTATAGTATAGTATAGTATAGTATAGTATAGTATAGTATAGTATAGTATAGTATAGTATAGTATAGTATAGTATAGTATAGTATAGTATAGTATAGTATAGTATAGTATAGTATAATAGTATAGTATAGTATAGTATATGTATAGTATATTATAGTATATATATATAGTATAGTATAGTATAGTATATATAGTATAGTATAGTATAGTATAGTATAGTATAGTATAGTATAGTATAGTATAGTATAGTATAGTATAGTATAGTATAGTATAGTTCTAGAGACTAACCTTCACTATGTCCACCCTAACTGTATAGTGGAGTATCAAGGAATATGGTTAAGGAACACAATAGTTATGAGTGTTAAAAACAGCCCAAAGTGTGGCAGTGTATCGGGGCGTCGTCCAGGTACACCTGAGGTTGGGGTATATATCACTGTGAATATATATCTTGAAATATATGTATAATATCGACTACCGCAAGAAATACGACGACATAAATGAATGACGGACATTATGTGAACAATAACAGCGAGCTGCCGTTCATATATTATAAAAAAAAACACTTAAATAACCCCGTAACAACATAGTGAATAATAATGAATCCATTGAAAGTGAATCAAAATAAAATATTGATCATAGCGAATTGAAAGTATTTTTTCTATATCACAAGGCTGTTTTATTTATTTATACAGGGGTGTATTAATAAAGCTGTGACAATGTATAAATAATATGTAATGAAACAGCTGTCGAGGTAAATAAAGTATGGCGGTATCTGCCTCCCCCACCTGCTGCCTTGGTTCCCTACCATAAAAACTATCACCAGCACAAGCAATCAAGAGCGCCTGGCGTACCGCTTGAGGAACTGCTTGTACCATCCCCTGGTGTTTGTGTTTTTTAGAGGAAGGGTCTTTGTTGAGCCCCAATAACACCTCTCTCTCTCTCTCTCTCTCTCTCTCTCTCTCTCTCTCTCTCTCTCTCGTCTGTCTTTTTCTCTGTTCGTCTGTTTTTCTATCCGTCTATCTCTTTCAGTTTGGGTGTCTGCCTGTTTGCCAGTCTGATTTTGTTATTGCTTGCCTGTCTGTCTGTGTGTCTGATTTTGTTTGTGTGTGTCTGTCTGTCACTCTGTCTCTCTCTCTCTCTCTCTCTCTCTCTCTCTCTCTCTCTCTCTCTCTCTCTCTCTCTCTCTCTCTCTCTCTCTCTCTCTCTCAAGGTACACAGAAGCTTATCTTCAGACCGTCCCGCAAAACATCATCCACCGCTTGTTGTCATGACTGTGGGGGGGAGGAGGAGGAGGCGGGGACATATTGATCGTGGCTTCAGAGGCTGAGCCAAACACAACTAACTTTATGTATAAATCAATGTTATCGCCTCAGCTGTTCTCATCTCTGCTGGACTACATGTGACGACCGTGTGATGGCAGGAGAGAGAGAAAGAGAGAGAGAGAGAGTTGCACCATCCAATACCTGTGCTGGTCGTGTAGGCCAGGTTTACGAGGTGGGGTGAGCTACGACGGTGAGAGAATGACTACTTCTGTATATGGCGTCACATTTTGAGGTATTGTGTGGCACTCGTCTGACCGTTTGAGAGGTAAAGATGTTGATTCTTTTAAGACGAGTTTGATCTGTGTGTGTGTGTGTGTGTGTGTGTGTGAGAGAGAGAGAGAGAGAGAGAGAGAGAGAGAGAGAGAGAGAGAGACTGGTGACTCAATCCGTCAGAGTACGGTCCTCACATCTGAGGGTTGGTGACCACAGTCCTCCACTCTAAACGTTCTCAGGCTGTTTCTACCAATCCTCTAAGGTTTTGTATCTCTCTGGGGACCAAGTTTTTAATTTAATTTACCCATCCCAGTCTCTGCCTTCCCCTGGCCCTCCTACCCTCAACTTTGATCATTAATATTTCTGTTATTATCTCCTCATTCCTAATTATATAACCAAAGTGTATCTTTTTTTTCTATACATTTCAAGTGTTTATCTTGAGGTTTATGTAATTCTAGTACTTCTTCATTTGTTTACCTGTTAGTGTAGCTTATTCTTAACATGCGGCTACAACACCACATTTCAAAGGCCTCCAACCTCTTTCTGGTGTCGGCTCAGTGTCCATATTAAAGCCTTTCACGGAGCCTTTTTCTCAAAGTGAAGTTAATGTCCATTTTCATTGGTCTTTTAGATTATGCTGATTCTGTTTGCCGTATTCATGTTTTAATTTCTTCCGTACATCTACCATCGCAAATAATGTTACTTAACAAAAACAATTCCACTTGTTTAAGTCCCCTGTTGACTGCCTTAATAATTATCTTCGGATTTATTTTCAATTTGTAAACAACCATTACTTTAGTGTTTACAGCATTAATTCTTAACCCATATTCTTCACCCTATTTCACACTGATCTGTGAAGGAGTTTTTGTAACGCCTTTTCATTAACTGTGACTGGTCTCTGTTAACTGGTTAAATAGGCCTCTGGTCTTAACAGAAGTCAAGCAAAACTGACCTAACCTAACCTAACCTAACCTAACCTGACCTAACCTAACCTGACCTAACCTGACCTGACCTAACCTAACCTGACCTGACCTAACCTACCGTGACTTTCTCTTATCTCTATTAACCCGATAAAGAAGATTAGATTACGTGAAAATTAGTTTATTTTACCTGATGTTTAGATGCCCGAACACCCAGCTAACCCAACCAAACTTAACCTAAACTAACGCTAAACTAACCAAACCTAACCTAATCTATTCTAATCTAATCTAACCCCCAGGTAGCGTTAGTTTAAGTTATATTAGGAAAGTTAGGTTCGGTAAGGTTAGGTTAGGTTAGCGTCCTCCTTACCTCAGTCCGGTTTATTCAGACGGAGGAGGAAGTGAAGGGAGGTGAGTGGCACAGGCGCAATAATGTGTACCGCTGGGGCAGTCTACACCACACACCTGACATGTAAACAAACCCAACTCTTGTGGCAGTCACAGAAAACGGACTCTCTCTCTCTCTCTCTCTCTCTGGCGACGAATGATTTATTCTGAGTCACGTTAGCCACCGTTAAGAATGCCACTCCTCCTGTGTTCTTCTTTATTAAAATATCTGCCTTTTCTCTGTACCTTCGTTAGTAAGATCATTTTTAGTCGGTCGGTATCGTCTAATACACCTGTGCATTATGGCGGTGGCGGAGGAAACAAATCACTGTCTTTACCTGAACATTATAAACAACTGTGAGTGTGGTAACTATGGCGTCGATTATCTCTGGTACGAGTGTGAGGTCAGATAATTTAGTCCTCTGATGCTGGTCACTAAAATTCATATCATTAGAAATTATTGGATCACCTGAAGATTAGTCCCCCCAAAGCTTATTTCACTTAGTTTTATCTTCTTTTTTGTATCCCTCTTCTTTCTTTTCTTCTTTTTCTTCTTCTTCGTTTCTTCTACTTCTGTTCCTTTTATTTTTCCCTTCCTCTTCTTCTTATTTCATCTTCTTCCTATTTCCTCTTCTTTCTTCTTTCTCTTCTCTTCTTCCTCTTCTTCCTCCTTGTATCGTCTAAATAATTAACCTTTATGTATCTCTTCTTCAAGTCAAGGTCACCTATTGACTACCGTACACCTGACTACCGTACACCTTACTACCGTACACCTTACTACCATACACCTGACTACCGTATACCTGACTACCGTACACCTGAACACCTTTCTACATTTCCCATATTTGAGCTTTTTGGCGATTTTATGAAACCAAAAGGCGGGAAAAACCGTAAAAGTGAATAATTTGAGCAATGTGAATTTTGTATACTTACGTGTATTCATGTGGTTAGGTCAGGTGACTAGAATTTATTTTTTATTAGCCGTTTCAGGTTTGTAAAATAGAGTAGTGGATGATTGAAACAAGTCACCGAACCTCATCGTTAATTTGAACACGCTGGCTAGCTTCAAATATAGGTTGGACAGATATAATTATGAGCGATAGGGGTTGGGTGTAGACAGGGCTACCTTTTTCAATAACATTACCGTTAGGTTGAGTCACAACGGTGGCAGTGTTAAGAGATCCATCAGTGTAGATGGTCTGTGTGATATTATCATCAGTCTGTAGAGTGTGTATGCGTTCAAGAGCTCTCACTTTGGCAGTGTGTTGGAGATAAATAATTTGTATAATTAATTTTTTTGGCGGATATGTCGGTATTGTGATGTCGAAGGGAACTGTCCGCCAGGGTGGAAGGAAGTGCTGTTGTGTCTCAACTTTGTGCAGGTGGTCTAGTCCAAACATCTTCATATGTGTAGCTGTAGTTTGGACACAAGAACAAAAGCATGGAGTAAACTGCAGCGGACCTATTGGACCATACTGGGCAGTCCCATTTACACCCAACCCCTATCGCTCATGTATCCATCCAACCTATGTTTGAAGCTATCCAGCGTATTCGAGTTAATGATGATATTTGGTAACTTGTTCCACTCGTCCACTACTCTATATCCAAACCAATGTTTACCCATTTCGCGCCTAAATCTAAATTTGTCAAATTTAAAACCATTGTTACGAGTTCGCTCCTGGTTGGAGAGTTTGAGTACCTTTGTAATATCCCCTTTGTTCAGCCCTGACTTCCATTTATACACCTCTATCATATCGCCCCTCACTCTACGTCTCTCGAGGGAGTGTAAATTAAGATGCTTTAACCTGTCTCTGTACTCAAGGTTCCTAATGTCCGGGATTAGTCTTGTCATTCTCCTCTGAATTCTTTCCAAGGATTCTATATCCATTCTGTATCCATTCTGGATCCAATTAGATTCACCAGTCCCATGGTTCATACATTCTAGCAATTTTAAGGAAACAATGTTTTCAGGATTACCACGCAAAATCTTCAGGGCTACCATGAAGTTGACTTCAATTATTCTATGTCTGACACTGGGTGAACCTACAGTAGTTTTTTCCTCATATTAGGTTCTTTAGTGCTCATGGGACAGCCTAGGATAATTCTGATGGCTTTATTTTGCATTTTTTCGACCAGGGCTGGTGCGTGGCAATCTATCAGAGATCTTATATAGACTAGGTACATTGTTTAAAAAATTCTAATATTAGCACCATAATGTGGGCTGTACCCCGCTACACTTCTAAGAGGTTTCAGTCTGTCAGTACATTGGCGGGTTATCTGTTGTATGGCAGGTAAGGTACAGTCTCACCCAAAAGTTCGTTAACCCTCCCAGCCAGCTATTGCTGCACTGCCTGCTTCAGATGTATGAACTTGAGTCTGTGACTTCGAACCTTTAGATTCATTCGTATCGGTTTCATGTTCTGGTTGGTACTGGGACAGTTTCAAACGTTTGAAGCAGGCAGTGCAGCAATAGCTGGCTGGGAGAGTAAACGAGCTTTTGGGTGAGACTGTACATGGAACGGAGACACCAAGATATTTAAAAGAAGAGACATAGTCAATAGTGTTGTTACCTATCTTGAGCTTGGCGGGGCCGCGTTCGCGTTTACCAGCTTGTTTGTTGAACACTTTAGTTTTCTCAGTGGGGATAATAAGACGGAGTCTCACTGGCTGTGTGTACATGGTTCAGGGTGGTTTGCATTTCACGATGAGATTTAATATGTACAAGAATATCATCAGCATAGCTGATTGTGATATTGCTGGGTCTGTCTGGTATTGAATTTAATATTGCATTCGTAAGAACATTGAACAATGTAGGACTAAGTACTCCACCTTGAGGGTGCCAAGTTGCATATCTTTAACTTCATTTTTTTTAACCCTGAAACAGTGCAGCAGCTCTTCTGTTGGTGAGGTAACCACTTATCCGGTGTAAGAGACGACCTCCTATATCCATTTTGGCTAGTTCGTACAATATAAGTTGCCTTTTGGTAATATCAAATGCAGCTTTTTGGTCAAGATATGTGGTGTATCTGTGTTTTTCATCACCATGTACTGTACAGTAAAAAGTGTAGTGGTGCAATTATGCACACCTTTACCATGGGTGAAGTCATTTATGTTAGGAGACATGTGTTCTCTGATTCTATATAAGAGTCTGCCAAGAACCATCCTCTCAAAGATTTTACACAGGCAGCTGGTTAGTGATATGGGACGAAAAGCATCAGGCTGTCCTGGTTTCGGTATTGGTACAACAATACTGCTGGTCCATGATGTGGGTAGTTGGCCCTCGGCATGACTCACATTGTACAATGCTAACAATGGATTGCCTGGCACACGATATTGTAGATGACTCCGTCCTCTCCAGGGGCAGTAGACCTACATCTGGCGAGGGCGGCGTCAAGTTCCCACTCAGTATGTGGAACATCACACTCATCGTGCTGTTTGCCCAGCATAAGGTTAATGAGATTACTTCCGTCTGCAAACTTCGCACCAAGGAGTCCTCGAGTCCGAGTAGGTCCATAAAAAATAGTACTTAGGTTTTCAATTATAATATCCAATGTTTCCATATTGTTAAATAAAGTGACTGTAAACAGCCTGTAAAAAACTAGGTAATTAAACAAAAAAAGATTAATGTAGACTTAAAACAGTTAAATAAACATAACCTGCAGCCACCAGCAGCCCGTGGAGGTAATATTTGTGTGCTGGTAGTCCACTCCGCTCCATTACTGCATTTACTCACACTGAAACAAATGACTCGCTAAACGTTACGGTGCCACTCGCACTGTTTTTATCTCGTGAATATTTATTAGTTAGTGGTACTATCGTTAATGGCATGCTGTCAACGTTAGTGGCAGGTTGCCAGCGTTAGTGGCAGGTTGCCAGCGTTAGTGGCAGGTTGCCAGCGTTAGTGGCAGGCTGCCAGCGTTAGTGGCAGGCTGCCTGCGTTAGTGGCAGGTTGCCAGCGTTAGTGGCAGGCTGCCAGCGTTAGTGGCAGGTTGCCAGCGTTAGTGGCAGGTTGCCAGCGTTAGTGGCAGGCTGTCAACGTTAGTGGCAGGTTGCCAGCGTTAGTGGCAGGTTGCCAGCGTTAGTGGCAGGTTGCCAGCGTTAGTGGCAGGTTGCCAGCGTTAGTGGCAGGTTGCCAGCGTTAGTGGCAGGCTGCCAGCGTTAACGAATAAATAGCGTTACCAGCATTATTAAATAGTTACATTAATGTTATTATAATCCAAGTTAATGTTACTGGCGTTAATGAGTATCTAACGTTACCAGTGTTAGAGGAAGACAACCTGCATCAAGGACTAGTAACTAGTTGCTGACACACACACACACACACACACACACACACACAACCACACATCCTCCCTCGCTCGTTAAGTCCAATTACTCAGCGACGTTGGTGGAGGTGCGACAGCTGGTGTGGCGCTGCGGGGGTCCTTAAAGGAGGGGGGTAGAACAGGAGGAAGGGAAGGAGACAGGGGGAAGATGCAAGAAGCCGGGGGGGGGAGGAGGAAGAGGAACAGAAGGGAGTACTGAGTATGTGAGTAAATGGAGGATGAAGAGATGGATGGTGATGGGGAGAAAGGAAGAAGGAAGGGAGGGTAGAAGAGAAGGAGGAGTAATTATATGTATTATATTGTTGTTATGCTCATCACACACTGAGGGCATAAATTTTATTGCACATAAGACAATAAATTTTGTATAAGAGACTGACAAAAGTAAAATTAACTTGTGTTCGTAAACTGAATCTGTTTAAAAAATAATTTGATCCAAAACTTACTGTACACCGCCTCACCCAAGTACGACTCGAATAACACCTGAGACTGACTCTGTTCGGTCACTGCACCAGCACCGCGGAGTCTGGGACGTAACATTCATTTATTTTATATTTTAAACTGTCAGTGAAGATAGTTGATTGAGGATCTAAGGTCGAAAGAGAAATTTTGGCAATTACCGGCACTTGTCATAATGACTTAAGAAAATTTAATTAGTTTTCAACTCGACATCTGTGCTTTTCCAAAGGCGATTTGTTTTATGTTGTTCTAGATGAACTGTAGCGCTTAAACATGTTAACTTATTATTCCAAGAAGTAAAGTGTTTTTCGACCAAAATAACACTGATGACTCCAAGTCATTAGGAAAACTAATTACCAAAATTAAATTTTTTCTGCCACAGATCCGTCATCAGCATTTTAAGGATTACCTATAAAATGATTTTGAGCAAAACTTAATTTCTGTTTTCTCTTGGCCGAACAACACGTCTTCTCTCAGAGTTGGGGCGGACGGTGTTCAGCTTCAGTACTTTACTATTATCTCGGTCCCTGTGTACTACGTCATCTGTGTTACCTTCAGCCATCAGTCCCACTACAACCAAGTGTTGCTTCACACACACTACACCAAGTGTTGCTCCACACACACACTACACCAAGTGTTGCCCACACACACTACACCAAGTGTTGCTTCACACACACATTACACCAAGTGTTGCTTCACACACACATTCACACCAAGTGTTGCTTCACACACACACTACACCAAGTGTTGCTCCACACACATCACACCAAGTGTTGCTCCACACACTCACACCAAGTGTTGATCCACACAACTACACCAAGTGTTGCTCCACACACTACACCAAGTGTTGCTCCACACACACACTACACCAAGTGTTGCTTCACACACACACTACACCAAGTGTTGCTTCACACACACTACACCAAGTGTTGCTCCACACACACTACACCAAGTGTTGCTTCACACACACTACAACCAAGTGTTTCCACACACACTACACCAAGTGTTGCTCCACACACACACTACACCAAGTGTTGCTTCACACACACATACACCAAGTGTTGCTTCACACACACATTAACTACAAGTGTTGCTTCACACACACACTACACCAAGTGTTGCTTCACACACACACTACACCAAGTGTTGCTTCACACACACATTTCACCAAGTGTTGTTTCACACACACATTCACAAGGGTTGCTTCACACACACACTACACCAAGTGTTGCTCCACACACACCACCAAGGGTTGCTCCACACACACTCACCAAGTGTTGCTCCACACAACCACACCAAGTGTTGCTCCACACACTACACCAAGTGTTGCTCCACACACACACTTACACCAAGTGTTGCTTCACACACACACTACACCAAGTGTTGCTTCACAAACACTACACCAAGTGTTGCTCCACACATTCATACCAAGTAAGGTTTCACACACTACAACCAAGTGTTGCTTCACACACACTACACCAAGTGTTGCTCCACACACACACTACACCAAGTGTTGCTTTCACACACACTTACACCAAGTGTTGCTTCACACACATACACCAAGTGTGCTTCACACACACACACTACAATTGTTGCTTCACACACACACTACACCAAGTGTTGCTCCACACACACTACACCAAGTGTTGCTCCACACACACTACACCAAGTGTTGCTTCACACACACTACACCAAGTGTTGCTCCACACACACTACACCAAGTGTTGCTCCACACACTCACACCAAGTGTTGCTTCACACACACACTACACCAAGGTTGCTTCTCACACACACAGCACCAAGTGCGCTTCACACACACTACACCAAGTGTTGCTCCACACACTACACCAAGTGTTGCTTCACACACACACTACACCAAGTGTTGCTCCACACACACTACACAAGTGTTTCACACACACTACACAGGTTGTTTCCACACACATACACCAAGTGTTGCTTCACACACACTACACCAAGTGTTGCTTCACACACACACACTACACCAAGGTTGCTTCACACACACACACTACACCAAGTGTTGTTTCACACACACTACACCAAGTGTGCTCACACACACTACACCAAGCAGCGCACACTACACCAAGTGTTGCTTCCACACACATCTACACCAAGTGTTGCTTCACACACACACTACACCAAGTGTTGCTTCACACACACACTACACCAAGTGTTGCTTCACACACACTACACCAAGTGTTGCTCCACACACACTACACCAAATGTTGCTTCACACACATTCACACCAAGTGTTGCTCCACACACACATTCACACCAAGTGTTGCTTCACACACACACACACTACACCAAGTGTTGCTTCACACACACTACACCAAGTAAGTTGCTTCACACACACTACACCAAGTGTTGCTCCACACACACTACACCAAGTGTTGCTTCACACACACTACACCAAGTGTTGCTTCACACACACACACACCAAGTGTTGCTTCACACACACTGCACCAAGTGTTGTTTCACACACACACTACTCCAAGTGTTGTTTCACACACACTGCACCAAGTGTTGCTCCACACACACTACAGCGTGTCACACACACTACACCAAGTGTGCTCCACACACACATAAAGTGTTGTCACACATACACCAAGTTTGCTCCACACACATTACACACAAGTGTTGCTTACACATACTACACCAAGTGTTGCTTCACACACACACTACACCAAGTGTTGCTTCACACACACACTACACCAAGTGTTGCTTCACACACACTACACCAAGTGTTGCTTCACACACACACACTACACCAAGTGTTGCTTCACACACATTCATAATCATGTTGCTTCACACACACACTACTCCAAGTGTTTCACACACACTACACCAAGTGTTGCTCACACACACTAGCACCAAGTGTTATTCAAACATTGACTACACCGTGTTGCTTCACACACTACACCAAGTGTTGCTCCAAACACACACTACACCAAGTGTTGCTCCACACACACACCAAGTGTTGCTCCACACACTCCACCAAGTGTTGTTCCACACACTACAGCAAGTGTTGCTGCTCACACACACTTACACCAAGTGTTGCTCCACACACTACACCAAGTGTTGTTCCACGAACTGCACAAGTGTTGCTCCACACACTACACCAAGTGTTGCTCCACACACATCAAGTGTTGTTCCACACACTATACCAAGTGTTGCTCCACACACTACACCAAGTGTTGCTCCAAATATTCAACCAAGTGTTGCTCACTACACCAAGTGTTGCTCCACACACTACACCAAGTGTTGCTCAACACACACTACACACCAAGTGTTGTTCCACACACACTACACCAAGTGTTGCCCACACACCACACACCCTAAGTTGCTCCACACACTACACCAAGTGTGCTCCACACACCACACCAAGTGTTGCCCACACACTACACCAAGTGTTGCCCACACACCACACCAAGTGTTGCCCACACACTACACCAAGTGTTGCTCCACACACTACACCAAGTGTTGCTCCACACACACTACACCAAGTGTTGCTCCACACACACCCACACCAAGTGTTGCTCCACACGCACTACACCAAGTGTTGCTCCACACACTACACCAAGTGTTGCTCCACACACATACACTCAAGTGTTGCTCCACACACAAAGTGTTGCTCACACACTACACCAAGTGTTGTCTACACACTACACCAAGTGTTGCTCCACACTACACCAAGTGTTGCTCCACGCACTATACCAAGTGTTGCCCACACATTACACCAAGTGTTGCTCCACACACACTACACCAAGTGTTGCTCAACACACTACACCAAGTGTTGCTCCACACACTACACCAAGTGCTACACACACACTTCACATCAAGTGTTGCTCCACACACTACACCAAATGTTGTTCCACACACTACAGCAAGTGTTGCTCAACACACACTCACACCAAGTGTTGCTCCACACACACCAAGTGTTGTTCCACGAACTACACCAAGTTTTGCTCCACACATACACCAAGTGTTGCTCCACACACTACATCAAGTGTTGTTCCACACACTACACCAAGTGTTGCTCGACGCACTACAGCAACTGTTGCTCAACACACACTACACCAAGTGTTGCTCCACACACTACACCAAGTGTTGCTCCACGCACACACGGTTGCTCCCACACGCCAAGTGTTGCCCAACACACACTACACCAAGTTTTGCTCAACACACTACACCAAGTGTTGCTCCACGCACTTCCACCAAGTGTTGCTCCATCGCACTACACCATGTTGCTCCACACACACTACACTAAGTGTTGCTCCACACACACACACACAAAGTGTTGCTCTACACACTACACCAAGTGTTGCTCCACACACTACACCAAGTGTTGTTCCACACTACAGCAAGTGTTGCTCAACACACACTACACCAAGTGTTGCTCCACACTACACCAAGTGTTGCTCCACACACTACACCAAGTGTTGCTCAACACACACTACACCAAGTGTTGCTCCACACACTACACCAAGTGTTGTCTATCCACCACACCAAGTAGTTGTTCCACGCACTACACCAAGTGTTGCTCCACACACTACACCAAGTGTTGCCCACACACTACACCAGTGTTGCTCCACGCACTACACCAAGTGCGTTCACACACTACACCAAGTGTTGCTCCACACACTACAACAAGTGTTGCTCCACCACCACACCAAGTGTTGCTCCACGCACTACACCAAGTGTTGCTCCACGCACTACACCAAGTGTTGCACCACACACATTACACCGTGTTGCTCCACACATCTTCACACCAAGTGTTGCTCCACACTACACCAAGTATTACTCCACACACTACACCAAGTGTTGCTCCACACACACTACACCAAGTGTTGCTCCACACTACACCAAGTGTTGCTCCACCATACTACACCAAGTGTTGCTCCACACACTACACCAAGTGTTGCTCCACACACTACACCAAGCAAGTTGCTTCACACACCCCACACCAAGTGTTGCTCCACACACACATTCACACCAAGTGTTGCTCCACACACTACACCAAGTGTTGCCCACACACTACACCAAGTGTTGCTTCACACACACTACACCAAGTGTTGCTCCACACACACACTCACACCAAGTGTTGCTCCACACACTACACCCAAGTGTTGCTCCACACACACACTACACCAAGTGTTGCTCCACACACTACACCAAGTGTTGCTTCACACACACTACACCAAGTGTTGCTTCACACACACTACACCAAGTGTTGCTCCACACACACCATGTTTCACACACACTACACCAAGTGTTGCTCCACACACACATTACACCGTGTTGCTCCATGCACTACACCAAGTGTTGCTTCACGCCTCACACCAAGTGTTGCTCCACACACACCACACCGTGTTGCTCCACACACACCACACCAAGTGTTGTTCCACACACACTACACCAAGTGTCTCCCACATTCACTCCCAAGTGTTGCTCCACACACCACACCAAGTGTTGCTCCACACACACTACACACCAAGTGTTGCTCCACACACCACACCAAGTGTTGCTCCACGCACTACACCAAGTGTTGCTCCACGCACTCTCTGGCTCCACACCACCAAGTGTTGCTCCACCTCCACACACACTACTCCAAGTGTTGCTCCACACACACACTACACCAAGTGTTGCCCACACACATTACACCAAGTGTTGCTTCCACACACTACACCAAGTGTTGCTTCACACTACACCAAGTGTTGCTCCACACACACTACACCAAGTGTTGCTTCACTCACACTACACCAAGTGTTGCCCACGCACTACACCAAGTGTTGCTCCACACACACTACACCAAGTGTTGCTCCACACACTACACCAAGTGTTGCTCCACACACACACTACACCATGTTGCTCCACACACACACTACACCAAGTGTTGCTCAACACACACTACACCAAGTGTTGCTCCACACACACACCAAGTGTTGCTCCACACACACTACACCAAGTGTTGCTTCACACACACTACACCAAGTGTTGCTCCACACACACTACACCAAGTGTTGCTCCACGCACTACACCAAGTGTTGCTCCACACACACTACACCAAGTGTTGCCCACACACTTCACACCAAGTGTTGCTCCACACACACTACACCAAGTGTTGCTCCACACACACACTACACCAAGTGTTGCTCCACACACACACTACACCAAGTGTTGCTCAACACACACTACACCAAGTGTTGCTCCACACACTACACCAAGTGTTGCTCCACACACTCACACCAAGTGTTGCTTCACACACTACACCAAGTGTTGCTCCACACACACACTCACACCAAGTGTTGCTCCACACACTACACCAAGTGTTGCTCCACGCACTACACCAAGTGTTGCTCCCACTTCACACCAAGTGTTGCTCCACGCACTACACCAAGTGTTGCTCCACGCACTACACCAAGTGTTGCTCCACACACTACACCAAGTGGCTGCTACGCACTATACCAAGTGTTGTTCATCGAACTACACCTAGTGTTGCTCCACACACTACACCAAGTGATGCTCCACACACTACACCAAGTGTTGCTCCACACATTACACCAAGTGTTGCTCCACACTACACCAAGTGTTGCTCCACACACATCAAGTGTTGCCCCACACACACTCACACCAAGTGTTGCCCACACACACACTCACCAAGTGTTGCCCACACACTACACCAAGTGTTGCCCACACACGACACCAAGTGTTGCTTCACACACTACACCAAGTGTTGCTCCACACACACACTACACCAAGTGTTGTCTACACACTACACCAAGTGTTGCTTCACACACATCTAACCAAGTGTTGCTCCACACACTACACCAAGTGTTGCTCCACACACTACACCAAGTGTTGCTTCACACACACTACACCAAGTGTTGCTTCACACACACACATACACCAAGTGTTGCTCCACACACTACACCAAGTGTTGCTTCACACACACTACACCAAGTGTTGCTCCACACACACACCACACCAAGTGTTGCTCCACGCACTACACCAAGTGCTGCTTCACGACTACACCAAGTGTTGTTCCACACACTACACCAAGTGTTGCTCCACACACACCACACCAAGTGTTGCTCCACACACACTACACCAAGTGTTGCTCCACACACTACCCCAAGTGTTGCTCCACACACTACACCAAGTGTTGTTCCACACACTACACCAAGTGTTGCTCCACACACTCACCAAGTGTTGCTCCACGCACCACACCAAGTGTTGCTCCACGCACTACACCAAGTGTTGCTCCACACACACTACACCGGTTCCACACTACACCAAGTGTTGCTCCACACACACTACACCAAGTGTCCCACACACACACTACACCGTGTTGCTCCACAAACACTACACCAAGTGTTGCTTCACACACTACACCAAGTGTTGCTTCACACACACTACACCAAGTGTTGCTCCACACACCACACCAAGTGTTGCTTCACACACACTACACCAAGTCTCCACGCACTCACACCAAGTGTTGCTCCACACACACTACACCAAGTGTTGCTCCACACACACACTACACCAAGTGTTGCTCCCACACACTACACCAAGTGTTGCTCCACACACACACTACACAAGTGTTGCTCACACATTCACACCAAGTGTTGCTCAACCACACTACACCAAGTGTTGCTCCACACACACTACACCAAGTGTTGCTTCACACACACTACACCAAGTGTTGCTCCACACACACTACACCAAGTGTTGCTTCACACACACTACACCAAGTGTTGCTCCACGCACTACAATTGGTTGCTCCACACACACTACACCAAGTGTTGCTCCACACACACTACACCGTGTTGCTCCAACACACACACTACACCAAGTGTTGCTCACACACACACTACACCAGTGTTGCTCACACACTACAAGTTGCCACACACTCACTACACAGTGTTGCTCCACACACACTACACCAAGTGTTTCTACACACAGTACACCAAGTGTTGCTTCACACACTACACCAAGTGTTGCTCCACGCACTACACCAAGTGTTGCTCCACACACACTACACCAAGTGTTGCTCCACACACACACTACACCAAGTGTTGCTCCACACACACTACACCAGTGTTGCTCCACACACACACTACACCAAGTGTTGCTCCACACACACACTACACAAGTGTTGCTCCACACACACACACTACACCAAGTGTTGCTCCACACACTACACCAGTGTTGCTTCATAAGCTACAACGGACTTTGTTTCGCGTTGGTTCTTAAGTAACGTAATAAAAGCTTCCATTATCTGCTACTTAAATAAATACATAAAATGTTCTTTGTGGACATTGACAGTTTTTCAGTGTGAATTCAATGGTTGTTTACTTTATCTATCTATCTATGTATCTATCTATCTATCTATCTATCTATCTATCTATCTATCTATCTATCTATCTATCTCTCATCTATCTATCTATCTATCTATCTATCTATCTATCTATCTATCTATCTATCTATCTATCTATCTATCTATCTATCTATCTATCTATCTATCTATCTATCTATCTATCTCTCTCTCTCTCTCTCTCTCTCTCTCTCTCTCTCTCTCTAGCTGTACATCTTCAATTAAATCGCTCTATATAAGCGAATCATTACTGTGTGTTTGGAAGATAGATAAGTTAGGTTAATTTCTTCTTCGATGTATTAAATTTTTTTGTATTACATTCTGAAAGGTTAATAAGATATGTGGCCTCCTTAACCTGGTCGGTGTACGTCAGTGTTCGGTACTTGAAGGTCTTTTCCGTACATTGTCTGTGTGGTTGTCTCTTTACTCGACTCCACAGTTTTAGAGAGCTGAAAATTCGGTAGGGAGGTGCGTGTGGCCTAGCGCAGTGATTCTCAAACTGTTATTGTCATCCAAAACACTAACACACGTCACACCAGAGAGAGAGGACGGAAGAACAAAAGATAGAGAATAGTGGATGCAGAGAATGGTGAGAAAAGAAAGAGATAATGATGGAGGAAGACAGAGGAAGAAGAGAGTGGTAGAACTCAAAGAGAAAAGGCGAGATTAAGAACGAAAAATGTTTATAAAGGGAGGAGGAAGAAGACAAAAGAGACAGAAAGGGAAGTAGGAGGAGAAGGAAAAGACAGACAGACAGACAGAAAGGAAGTGGGGAATAGGAGGAAGAGACAGAGAGACAGAAGAAACAAAAAAATCGAATTCCGACCATTGGCAAAACTTAGATAATTACAAGTCTCGTATGGTAGTGGTGGTGGTGGTGGTGGTAGTAGTGGTGGTGTTATTGGTGGTGGTAGTAGTGGTGGGTGGTGAGCAGTAGTGGTGGTGGTGATGTTGGTTGTGGTAGTGGTGGTGGTGGTAGTGGTGGTGGTGGTGTGTAGTGGTAGTGGTGGTGGTGGTAGTAGTGGTGGTGGTGGTGGTAGTAGTAGTAGTGGTGATGGTAGTAGTGGTGGTGGTAGTAGTGGTGGTGGTGATGTTTGTAGTGGTGGTGGTGGTGTTAGTAGTGGTGGTGGTGGTCAGTGGTGGTGGTGAGTGCCAGTAATTAGTTTGTGGTGGTGGTGGTTTTGGTGGTAGTAGTGGTTGTGGTGGTGGTAGTAATGTTGGTGGTAGTAGTGGTTGTGGTGGTGTTAGTAATGGTGGTGGTAGTAGTGGTTGTGGTGGTGTTAGTAATGTTGTGGTGGCAGTGGTAATAGTGGTTGGTGGCGTGTGTAATGTGGTGGTAGTAGTAGTAGTGGTGGTGGTGGTAGTAATGGTGGTGGTAGTAGTGTATTAATTATTGGTGTGGTGGTGGTGATGGTGGTAGCAGTGGTGGTGGTTGGTAGTAATATGTGGTGATGGTAGTAGTGGTGGTGGTGGTGGTGTGAGTAGTAATGGTGGTGGTGGTAGTAGTGGTGGTGGTGGTGGTGAGTGGTTGTGGTGGTGGTAGTAATGGTGGTGGTAGTAGTGGTTGTGGTGGAATTGTTAGTAATGGTGGTGGTAGTAGTGGTGGTGGTGGTAGTGGTGGTGGTGGTGGTAGTAATAGTGGTGGTGGTAGTAATGAATTGGTGTGGTAGTGGTTGTGGTGGTGGTAGTAATGGTGGTGGTAGTAGTGGTTATGGTGGTGGTAGTAATGGTGAGTGGTAGTAGTGGTGGTGGTGGTGGTAGTAAATGGTGAATTGGTGGTGATTGGTGATGGTGGTGGTGTGGTGGTTAGTTAGTGGTGGTAGTGGTTATGGTGGTGGTGGTTGTGGTGATTGGGTGGTGATGGTGGTTGTGGTGTGGTGGTTGGTGGTGGTGGTGGTTGTGGTGGTGGTGGTATGTTGGTGGTGGTGGTGGTTGAATTGGTGGTGGTGGTGGTGGTGGTGTGATTGTGGTGGTGGTGGTGGTGGTGTGGTGTGGTGATGGTAGTAGTGGGTGATGGTGGTGAGTGGTTGTGGTGGTGGTAGTGGTGGTGGTGGTGGTAGTGGTTTTGGTGATTGGTAGTAATGGTGGTGGTAGTAGTGGTGGTGGTGGTGGTGGTAATACTGGTGGTGGTGGGTAATGCTGGTGGTGGTGGTAGTAGTGATGGTGGTGACTGCGGCGGCGGCGGCGGTGGCGTTAGTGGTTTAGTGGCGATGGTGGCAACAAAATAATCAACAGAAGCCACATATGTCAACAGGGTCACACATACAGTCAACGGTTGGTGCTGGAAACAGTTAATAAGAACAACAGAACAGTCAGTAGAGACCAAAACGCTAAGAATCACAAAATATCAATCAACTGAAAGAGCCAGCAGGAGCCATAGAAACGGGTCAACAGGACGTGAGGTAGCTATTGGTGTCCTGCTCCTCCTTGTCCTCCTCCTCCTCTACTACTTGTCCTCCTCCTCCTCCTACTTGTCCTCCTCCTCCTCCTACTTGTCTCCCTCCTCCTCCTCCTCTTCGACCTAAATATTTGACCAACCGGAAGGTAAACACAGAAGAAGAAAAAAGACAGAGGAAGGAGGAGAGGAGGGTTGGTGGACAGGGTAGGTGATCAGGGTTGGCTGTATTTTGTCTTAGCTGAGATGGTCCGTATCAGAGCCCACCCTCACAGTCTGATTAAACCCCTCCCTCCACCTCCACCCCTCCCCCCCCACCCCGCCGCCATCGCCGCCGTGACCCTCCCAGTGTTTCCGAGAAGTGAGGAAGCAGAGGTAGTTATAGGTAGCTAGAACATGGGTGATAGGTACAGTTGTGAAATATGTTCCTTCAGCCTCTGTGGTAACCGTGTCTCAACCGGCACCGTGCAGTAGTAGTATCACTGTTTATGAATGAATGGGTATTGTGGTTGTGTAGCGACGGACGTGATTGGTGGATGGTTTGCGCTATAGGTCATATAGGTTGGCTGTTTGGAACACAGGTTACCCCAGAAGTTGTAGGAACACATTTTCTCAACTGTACACCATGGAGTACTGAGGCGTGTGTAAGACAACCTGGAGAGAGAGGGAGAGAGAGAGAGAGAGGCCGAAATAGCAATTAAATAGCAGCGAAGAAGACCAGCCAATCAGGCGTAGAAACAAAGGGTTGTTTTTAAGCTGTATTTCCAACCGAGTTAAGCTTTGTAGATCTGCCACCCACCCATTCAGCATGTTCCTCCCTCCTCCCTCCTTGCCTCTCTCTCTCTCTCTCTCTCTCTACCTTCCATCATCAAAACTCCTCTCAACTATTCACACCCTGCCAGCCATTCTCGTGGTACAGTGGCAGCTTTATGACTATTTAAATGACTCAATGAATGACTGACTGACACTCCCACCATTCCCCACTCCCTTCCCTAGTACTCTCCTCCCTCCCCAAGTACACCCCACATTTCCCCATTCCCTTCCTAGTACTCTCCTCCCTCCCCAAGTACCTCCCACCCTTCCCCACTCCCTTCCCTAGTACTCTCCTCCCTCCCCAAGTACCTCCACCATTCCCAGTCCCCCTAGTACTCTCCCTCCCTCTCCCCAAAGCCTCCCACCATTCCCCACTCCCTTCCCTAGTACTCTCCACCCCTCCCCAAGTACCTCCCACCATTCCCCACTCCCTTCCTAGTACTCTCCACTCCCTCCCAAGTACCTCCCACTTCCCCTCCCTTCCCTAGTGCTCTCCCTCCCCTCCCAAGACACTCCCACCATTCCCCAGTCCCTTCCCTAGTACTCTCCACCCCTCCCCAAGTACCTCCCACCATTCCCCACTCCCTTCCCTAGTCTCTCCACTCCTCCCCAGTACCTCCCACCATTCCCCAGTCCTTCCCTAGTACTCTCCTCCCTCCCCAAGTACCTCCCACCATTCCCTCCCTTCCTAGTACTCTCCCTCCCTCCCCAAGTACACTCTCACCTTCCCCACTCCCTTCCCTAGTACTCTCCACTCCCCTCCCCAAGAACACTCCCCATTCCCCACTCCTTCCCTAGTACTCTCCACTCCCTCCCCAAGTACCTCCCACCATTCCCCATTCCCTTACTAGTACTCTCACTCCTTCCCAAGTACCTCCCCATTCCCCACTCCCTTCCCTAGTACTCCCACTCCCTCCCAGGACACCTCCCACCATTCCCCACTCCCTTCCCTAGTACTCTCCTCCTCCCAAGAAACCTCCCACCATTCCCCACTCCTTCCTAGTACTCTCCACTCCTCCCCAAGCACCTCCCACCATTCCCATTCCCTTCCCTAGTACTCTCCACTCCCTCCCCAAGTACCTCCCACCCATTCCCCACTCCCTTCCCCTAGTACTCTCCACTCCCCTCCCAAGAACCTCCCACCATTCCCCACTCCCTTCCCTAGTACTCTCCACTCCCTCCCCAAGAACACTCCCACCATTCCTCCCTTCCCTAGTACTCTCCTCCCTCCCCAAGTACCTCCCACCATTCCCAGTCCCTTCCCTAGTACTCTCCCTCCCTCCCAAGAACACTCCCCCATTCCCCTCCCTTCCCTAGTACTCTCACTCCTCCCCAATGCCTCCCACCCTTCCCCTCCCTTCCCTAGTACTCTCCACTCCCTCTT
>NW_024755404.1:0-17500 GCF_018991925.1 Homarus americanus
ATACAAATAATAGCGTCGTGGGAAACGCCCTTAATCAATTAATAAATTTAGGGAAAATCAATCATCTGGGTCCTAACTTTCCAACCTGGAGAAATCACAATACACAATCGACACCAGACAAAATTTTTACCAACAACAAAGCCTTTTTCAATTACCATATAATACAGGCAGTGACCATCTGCCAATTATACTAACACTGTCAACAAGCCCCATACAGATACCAATAAAAAAGAGACTGAAAATGAGTAAAACAGACTGGGACAGCTTCAAGACGACTTAAGTAATCACCACTCGATTAACACCAAGAAAACAACAAGAATGCCGACTCAAGAAATGGACAGACTGCACTCAGCAATAAAAACATCTATAACCGTACACTCCTACTTACACTTTAGAACATTGCAACAACAGACTACCAGAAGTTAAATTAATCCAGACCTATTACAGTAAGAATAAACAGGTATATGGAAGACACAGCAGTAACAGATAGCTATTGTTACGAGTTGAGGATTTAGAATATAGTTATACGTCACCAGATCAACAGGTAACAACAATAAAAAGTAAAGGCAATCAGGACTTATAAAGAAAGTTAGACAAAGGATGCGAGGATTTCGTTGTACCAATAGAATTACCATAAATCCCATAACGAAATATTCAGCTTATAAATTACCCTTAGCAAACTTAACCTAAACATTAACAGTATAGCATATTAATAAACATAAAACAATCTCAAACACGTGGGGCGTGAAATTTAATACAAGAGATACTAGTATAGTGAGGCTGGATGGCTGTGAAATTAAGGCTGAGTATTGTGAAGACAGTGGGTAGTCACTGCACGTACGTGGTTTAGAGGATGAATGATCCTGTGGTCACTTCCCAGAACCAAGTGCTCTCTCCTCAGAATTGGAGGTGACGCAACAACCAGGATAGGGAGAAACCTCAGGTGGTAACTAAGACAGAGTCATACTCCGTGTCTCGTCCCTAGATGCGTTTGCTCGGCTGGTGCTGGAGTGGGTAGTCAGGACAATAGATGGCGTGCCGTGAGTGCTGGGTGGGGTTCATGTACACCCCCCCTCCAAAGACCTCCATAGCACCCGGGCGCGAAGGGAGTCACCTAATTGCGTCTGGAGTATGCTGCTGTTTCCTGGAGCTCAGGATAAAGAGTCTGCAATCGGGTTATAGGGCTGGGTGAGGAGAGCCCAGCGGAGGATTCGCTGGTTGGAGGTCTTGTTGGTTTGGATGAACGTAAGTGGGTTATGGTCGGTGAAGACTAGGGTTGTTTGTGGGCAAGACTGGAGGTAACATTCAAACTTCTTTATTGCCAACACCAGAGCCAAGGCCTCCTTCTCTATGGTCGAGTAGTTGGTCTGATGTTTTTCAACTTGGCGGAGTAATATGCCACAGGGTGAAGAACATCAGTGGTTGGGTCGGGTTGTAGGAGCACAGCCCCTCCGACACCACTAGTCGATTTGCAGATGGAAGGGCGAGGTAGTCAGGCTTGGAGGCAAGGAAGGCTTTGAGGCGGTGGAAAGACTGGTCGCACCTCTGGTTCCAGATGTAAGGACCGCAGAACTGGTAAGGTCTGTGAGGGGTCCGCCACGCTGGAGAAGTTACTGCAGAACCGACGGTAGTAGCCGCACATCCCCAGGAAGCGCATGAGTTCCTTCCTCGTCCTTGGAGTGGGGAAGGACAAGATGGCTCTAACGTTTGCGTCCTTGGGTCTCACCATACCATGCCCAACGATATGTCCCAGGTAAGTCACTGAGGCCCGGCCAAAAGCAGATTTAGCCAGGTTTATGGTGAATCCAGTCTCTTGCAGTCGTGCAAACAGTATCTCCAAACGCACCAGATGTTCGTCCCAGCTGTCCGACACCACCACCAGGTCATCCAGGTAGGCGAACGTCCCACCTAGGTCCTGAATTAGGAAGTTGATGGCCCCTCTGGAATGTGGCCGGAGCATTAGAAAAGCCAAACGCCATAACCAAATATTGAAAAAGACCAAATGGAGTTATAAATGCCGAGATTATTTTGGCCCTATCCGTGAGTCCCACTTGATAATATCCTTTCAATAAGTCCACCGTACTGATAAATTTGGCACAGGCCTATGCTGTCTATTATATCTTCAATCAAAGGTAAAGGTTAGGAGTCTGAGACAGTGACCTGGTTCACTTTACGATAATCGGTACAGAAACGAAAAGTGCCATCGGGTTTTGGAATGAGAAGGCAAGGTGAAGCCCAGGGGGAGGTACTAGGCTCAGCTAAGTTATGTTTTAACAAAAAAATCTACCTCCTTTTTCATAATCTCTTTTTTTTTTGTGGATTTAGTCGATAGGCTGATTGCCTAATGGGTTGTACATCATCCGAGATTAGCTTAATATCATGTTTAAGTATATTGCAAAACCCTGGGAGGTCTGATGTGACTTTAGGAAATGTTGATAATAACTTAGTGAGATCTTTTGCTTGAGATGGATTCAGAACAGAAAAATACTCATCAAAGTTGTTGGAGTATGTGACTATTAGTAGGGTTTCTTTAGGTAGAGGGGAAGTCATAAATTCTCAATGCAGGTTGACTTACGCTATCTGGGATGTCTTCCTCGACTGCCTGGAATGGTAAAGTTTCATGAGATTAATGTGAACAAGTTGTGAATCTTTTCTGCGATCAGGAGTATGGACTATATAGTTGAGGGGAGATAGTTTATTAGCAACTATATAGGGACCAGTAAACTTGCTTTTAAGGGGAGAGCCTGGAATGGGTAGAAAGAGTAACACTTTGTCACCTGGAGAAAATGATCTTTTAACTAATTTAGGTTGGGACTTCACCATTTTGTCTTGGACTTTTTTAAGTTTGACTGAGCAATGGTTCGGACTTCAGTTAATTTGTCCCTTAAAGTGTCAATGTATTGGGGAAACTGTTGCGAGCTTAATAGATGGAGTGTCAAACCACTGCTCCTTTTACTATTTTAAGGGTCCCCTTATTTGTCTCCCATATAGTAACTCGAACGGGGAGAAACCCAATGACTCCTGGGGACATTCCCTGATGGCAAAGAGTAAGTCTATGCTTTCATCCCATTCCTTTTGGTGTTCTATACAGTATTTTTGAGCATTGATGTACAATGGTCCACACTGAGAATCTTTCATCACCTGTTTGAAAAGATTGCTCGTAAAATTGGTGCCCTGATCGGATTGGATCTCTTTAGGAATGCCCACTGAAGTGAAAGGTGCAAAAGATGTTTGATTACGTTTTTGAAGTGATGCTTTTAAGGAAAAGCCTCAGGATAACGTGTACTGGTATCCATAACTGTGAGCAGGAATTGATTTCCCTTCTTAGTCTTTGGTAATGGGCCACACAATCCACAACAATCTTTTCAAATGGTGTAGAAAATACTGGGAATGGGAGCTGCTGGTATACTTTCATTTGGTTTTCCTACCATTTTGACAAATATGACAAGATTTTATATTTTGACACATCCTTCTAAGTCCAGGCCAATAATAGTGTTGGAGGAGCTTTTATATGTTTTCAGGATTCCCAAATGTCCTGAAATACCATCATGGGCAAGGGCAATTAATGCTGGTCTGACTGAGGTGGGAATTACCACTTGATGTATTTCAGACCACGTGTCTAGATGGGCAAGCTCAGGGGCCTATAGGCCCTCATCAAAACCCCTTCATGATAATAAAACACGGAAGGGTGTTAAAATCTTACCCTCAACTGCTGCATGATGAGTCAAGATGGATCAGATTGTTGGGCTTTAACGAGCTCATCCTTACTAATTGTCTTATTGTACAGATCTTCTGTGGGTAGGAAAATATTAGAGGTGGTTTTAGACGAAGAGGGCCCCATTTCGCACACTCTGTGACCGGGTGACAGCACAAGATGGGAAAAAGATGAGGAATAGTTTCTTTAAGGTCAGTGGTGGAGTTGACAGGTAAGGGAGAGTCGACTGTCTTTATGTTAGGAACCACTAGATCTCCTACCAAGTCATTACCCAATAATAAATGAATGCCGCACACACAGGCATTGGGTCTTTCCTTATGGCTATTTGCACTTCCCCAGTATCAAGGGACATTGGAGGTGCACTTTAGCTAAAGGATAGGAAGAATGGGATGAGAGATCTGAAATTAGAACACTCTCATTAGTAAATGCGGTAGATATATCGGGAATGACGTTAAACAGGAGGATAGATTGTGCTGCGCCCGTATCACGTAGTATACGAATAGGGAAAGAACGAGACCCCTCTATGATTGAAATTTTTCCTCATAGGTGAATGAAGAGAAGAGATCCTGATGGGGCCTTTCCACATTGGTATTTGCTATTGGTTTGGACTTGGGATCCAGGGAACTACTTTTAGCAATTCGACACTTTGGGTGTTTACAATTCTGGATCGTATGGCCTGGGTTTTACAGTAAGAACAAGTAAGCTTGGTTGCATCGGGGGAGTAGGTGTGGGACCTTTCGACCTACCACTCACGTTCCCAAGGTTATCATCAGAGGAGGACCTAACATGTCGGGAAGTACCACGTTCTCTACTGCCCAGTGACTCCACCAACAAAGCGTACGCATCAGCCAGCTCAGCAGCACGCCCTAAATTAACCTCTCCACGCTCCTCCACATGCTTCAAGATGTGAAATGGTATCTTGCTCTTCCACTCCTCCAGGACTACCAAATTTAACAAATCCTGAAATGTGGAGGTCTCTGTAGCCTCTAACCACTTCTTAAAAACCTAAGCTTTTCTTGAGCAAACTCAACAAAGGTGTGGGAAAATGGTTTGGTTAGTTTACGAAACTTCTGCCGGTATCCATCTGGCGTGATAGCATAAGAGGGTGAGGATATTCTTTTTTACGTTATCATAGTCATCAGTCTGGTCTAAGCAGTTATAAACTCTACGAGCCTTACCATATAATTTAGGAACTAACACTGACACCCACTGGTCCTTTGGCCACTCATTCTTCCCGGCTATTTTCTCAAAAGTCCTAAATGACCCGTCCATATCGGATTCATCAAACCCGGGAACAAGGGAAGAAGCAGTAGCAGGGTTAAAAGCAGCTAGTTTCTCTCTTAATGCCACTTCCTTTGATCTAAACTCCGATGTTAAGGTGACTTCTATCTCTCTTACCTGTAGTTCTTTCAGTCTAACCTCCTGCTTCAACTTGGCCCGTTCCATCATTTCCTCATGCTCCAACTTGGCCTGTTCCGACCTTCCCTCATGCTCCAACTTGTGCTCCAACTTGGCCTGTTCCGACTCCTGCTCCAACTCGAGTTCTTTCATTTTGATTTGGAACTCGAACCTAGCTCGTTCCAGTTCTAAGGCGTCTATTCGTTGTGTTTCTTGTTGAGGGCTAGCCAGACCTGAAGCAACTTCTGAGTGAGGAGGGGTGGTGGATAGTGGTTGAAGTTTCTTGGACATGGGCGTTAATCTGTCAACAGCGGATTCTTTTAAAACTTCATGTTGAACCAGCACTTCAATCACATGATTTTTAACATTTCCTTAGTCAGTTGCTGTGAAAATGGGATATTATAATAGTTGGCTATTTCTTTCCATTCTTTCTTCAGGATATTAACACGTAATTTAGCTACGGAAGGATTTTCAATAAAATCCTGGAGATCAAAACCTGAGGTGGCCATTGTTAAGAAAATAGGATAAATTAACTAATGGTCAAAAGATAAGATAAGTGGATTACCCTAGAAAATATCACGGCAGTGGATAACCAGAAAGTCCCGGAAACTAACCAAGTTATACCTAGGGAAATTACACTTATGATTATTGTTCTTCTGAGAAGATCCTTAGATAAGGATAAGAGACTTGAAAGAGGTAGGGCGTATTACGGCATTAATATAAAGATCCGGATTAACAACCCTGATAAATGGTATGATTGACCCCGAATGAGATAATGAGAAGAACAATAATTGAGGCTTTATAATTATGGGGTCCTGGTAGAGCAGGGCGTCCCAAGATATCACTTCACCCTAAACTAGTGACTATGGAACAGCCTACTCTGGAGTGAGGGTACGACATTAAACAGATCCGGATTCTTCCCTACACTCGATAAGACTTACTACACGACTGCCACGTGTAATAACAGGTAAGCCTTATGACACTTGGAACCTAATATCCTACGTCTGTCACTCTTACTGTACGATAATACCAATATATGCACACACATATGAAGGAAACTTTAAACCACCGTAAAGCAATTGTGAACAGAAGTGACTGGGAGGAATAATTAACACTGAGTAACAAGGAGGAAGGAATATGGTACTTAAGGTCGTGTCCTGTCACGGTCGCCATTTGTTACGAGTTGGGGATTTAGAATATAGTTATACGTCTACCCAGATCCCAACAGGTAACAACAATAAAAAACAAAGACAATCGGACTATAAAAGGGTAGACAAAGGATGCGAGTTTTCGTTGTATATAATAGAGTACCATAAATCCCTTAACAAAATATTCAGCTTATAAATTACCCTTAACCAAACTTAACCTAAACATTAACAGTATATACATATTAATAAACATAAAACAATCTCGAAGCAAGTGGACGTGGGGAAATTAATACAAGAGATACTAGTACTTAAGTGAGGAGCTGAGATGGCTGACGAGTAAGGCTGAGTTTAGAAGACGGTAGGTAGTCACTGCACGTACGTAGGTTTAGAGGATAGATGATCCTGTGGTCACTTCCCAGAGCCAAGTGCTCTCTCCTCGAATTGGAGGTGACGCAACAACCAGGATAGGGAGAAGGAAACCTCGAGGGTAACTAAGACGAGTCATACTCGTGTCTCGTCCCTAGATGGCGTTGCTCGTGGTGCTGGGTAGGTAGATCAGGACAATAGATGGCGTGCTTCGTAGTGCTGGGTGGAGGGGTTCGTAACACTATATACGACACAGATAGCACTACAGATAAAATTAAGAGACGCATGTAAGGAAAGCAAACAATAAAAAATGGAATGATATTATAATGGCTGCTGACATGACTAAAGACACAAAAACATTTTGGACTTCCATAAACAAGATGAGGGGGCACAACAAGCAAAAAACACCATACATTAAAGACCAAAATGGAACAAAATTGCACGAGGAAAATGAACAAGAGTCAGCATTCAAAAGGGAATGGGTAAAAGTTTTTAAAATATCAGATGAGGAAAATGAAGATTTTGATAGTGAACACGAATACATAGAATCACCCCAAGGCAATATATAGACTATAACTTATTACCTAATAATCAAATAATAACCATGGAAGAAATGATGCACTGTCTGAGGAAATTTAAGGAAAAAGCCCCTGGGCTCACAGGTATTACGAAATATGATCATGAATCTACCTGAAAACATTTTAAATACACTATTAAACATTTATAACGCATGTAATAGTTTACTTTCCAGACAAACTAAAATAATGCTAAATGATATTTATTTATAAAAAGGGTAAGGACAATAAGGAAATATTAAACTACAGGCCAATATCTTTATTAGAAATTACCGGGAAACTATTGGAAAAAATATTAAATTCAAGACTTATAGCCTTTTTAACACAACATGGGAAAACTAACAACAGACAACATGGATTTATGCCCAATAGAAATACCCTAACTGCAATAGCTATAATAACGGAAATAATTCCAATAGAAAAAAGCAAGGGTAACCAGATCAATATAATTTTAAGGGATGTTTCTAAGGCTTTTGATAAAGTTGGGCATTTAGGCTTGAAATATAAAATATTAAAACTGGGACTTAACGAATACATGCTAAGAATATTGTGTAACTATTTAGATGATAGGAGAGCACAAATTCAAATTGGAAACTTTTAGGAACTATGTTTAATCTTGAGAGTGGAGTACCTCAAGGAGGATGCCTTTCTCCAACACTATATACAATTTATACTTCAGACACACCTCAACCTACCCCTTTAGTGAATATGTAATGTTTGCTGATGATATTACTCAAATAGTATCATACCCAGGAAAATCAACTCAATTTATGGCACTCTACGGTAAGAGCGATAAAAAACATAAATGATTTTGAGAAAAATGGAAAATCAGGACAAATAAGAACAAATTCAAGATAATACCAATAGCCAAGATTAAAACAAGTCCAGTAATAGTCGACCAGGAACTATACCCATACGACACTGAAGGTAGGATGCTTGGATTAAAACTAACAAAAAGAGGATATATAACATACTTAAAAGATAAAGAACGACAGGCAAGAATAAGATTATCAAAAATAAAACGAACCTTAGCATTAATAACAAAGAAAGATTTTGCCCTTGTCAAATCAATTATGGACTACCCACCCATCCCATTGAACACCTTAGTAAAACGTGCATTAAAAGGTTACAAACAGTACAAAATATAGCCCTCAGATTTATATATAACATAAAATATACAGACCCACATCAATAATGAACAGCTACACAAGAGAGCAAACCTCTCAGCAATCAATGTAGAAATACACAACAAAGCTGCAAATATTTGGAAAAAAGTGACTGAACTTAACACAGAAACATACCAAAACTGGATAAATAATATAGACAACGAAGAATTCCAAGAACACAGTTGGTTTAAATCAGCCAGGAAGAAAGTAATTGAACCACCTCCTGCCCCAATATACACATAAAACATTAATAGAGAGAATAAAAGATGAGAGTGACCTACCAGCTCCACTAAACAGAACCTGGCATACAATTATTGCCTTTGGAGCTAACACAACTAACACTTAACTAACACCTCAAAAAAAAAATGTGACTACCCTCCCAGTTACACAAGGACCTGGGCGGGCTCACTAACTCCAACAATAATAAAAATAATAATAATAAGCAGCATTATATAAATAAACCAATATTATTACAAAGGTCTGACGACCCAAGGGAGCAGAACAAAGATAAAACACCAATAAGAAAGATGAAGCGATCTGGTTGAGCCCAGATTCTTTCTACTCCTACTGTATTTCAGTTTCACCACTTTTCCTTCAATTCCTAATAATCTTCTTTCACCTCTTAACTAATGACTTCATGGTAATAATGCTAGCACTCTAGCCTAAACTGTTTAGCCTGACGTAGAGGTTTTTAATAAATCTGGTGATATGGAACCACACACAACCCCCCTTAACCTGGGATAATGCAATCAAATGGATAATTGCTAACTATTCTCAGAGATAATGCAATCAAATGGTTAGTTGCTAACCGGGGGCTGCGCCCCCGGACCCCCTGTGTTAGATACTGTATTTGGTCATGATGAATTGTCTATTAGACTATAAGAAATCCTCTTCCTTCTTGTATTGGCAAGGGGAGTTTGCTTTAACTTAGGTATGCTAGCCTAAGTAAAAATAGATGCCCCTTCCTTATTGGTGTTGTCGATGGCACAGCACAGCACAGCACCGTGCCTATGACGAAATCAACTTCATTAAACTCAACTCATACTTCAAATGCACCAAGAGAACTTGCACACCCGAATGGGAGACCGTCAGAGTGAATCGAGGGTCGATTTAATAGCATCTACAGAAACTTGCACCCGAATGGGAGACCGTCAAATTCAATCAGGGGTCGGTTGATAGCATACTACAAACTTGCACACCAGATGGGGAGACAATCCAAAAGTCAATCGGTCGATTTACGTCTTATCTGAAACACACCCGCATGGGAGACCGTCAGAGTCAATCGGGGGTCGATTTAATAGCATACTACAGAAACTTGCACACCCGAATGGGAGACCGTCAACGTCAATCGGGGGTCGATTTAATAGCATACTACAGAAACTTGCACAACCGAATGGGAGACCGTCAAAGTCAATCGGGGGTCGATTTAATAGCATACTACAGAAACTTGCACACCCGAATGGGAGACCGTCAAAGTCAATCGGGGATCGATTTAATAGCATACCACAGAAACTTGCACACCCGAATGGGAGACCGTCAAAGTCAATCGGGGGTCGATTTAATAGCATACTACAGAAACTTGCACACCCGAATGGGAGACCGTCAAAGTCAATGTCGAAGTCGGTTATTCTTATACTACAAGAAACTTACGAATGGGGACCGTCAAAGTCAGTGAGGATCGATTTGATAACATACCACGAAACTTACACGAATGGGGAGACCGTCAAAAGTCAATCGAGGGAATTCGATTTTAATAACATACTACAAAACACACACCCGAATGGGAGACCGTCAAGAATCAATCAAGTTGATTTGATGTATACTACGAGCACACCCGAATAGAACCAGTGAAAGAGTCAATCAGAGTCGATTGTAGCATACTACAGAAACTTGCACACTGAATGGGAGACCGTCAAAAGTCAATGGGAATAGATTTAATAACATACTACAGAAACTTACCTTGAAATAGGAGACCGTCAAAAGTCAATCGGTCGATTTAATAGCATACTACGAAACTTGCACCGAATGAGAACCCGTCAAAAGTCAATGGGGTCGATTTGATAGCATCTGAAACTTGCACACCGAATAGGAGACAATTAAAGAATCAATCGGTCGATTTAATAGCATACTGAAACACACCGAATGGGGACTAAATCAAAGATCAATCGGGGTCGATTTAATAACATACTACAGAAACTTACACACCAGGTAGGGCAAATCCAAAAGTGTCGAGAACCGATTTGATAACATACTGAAACTTACTGAATGGGAGACAGTCAAAGTCAATCGGGGGTCGATTTAATAGCATACTACAGAAACTTGCACACCCGAATGGGAGACCGTCAAAGTCAATCGGGGGTCTATTTAATAGCATACTACAGAAACTTGCACACCCGAATGGGAGACCGTCAAAGTCAATCGGGGGTCGATTTGATAGCATACTACAGAAACTTGCACACCCGAATGGGAGACAGTCAAAGTCAATCGGGGGTCGATTTAATAGCATACTACAGAAACTTGCACACCGAATGGGAGACCGTCAAAGTCAATCGGGGGACGATTTAATAGCATACTACAGAAACTTGCACACCCGAATGGGAGACCGTCAAAGTCAATCGGGGGTCGATTTGATAGCATACTACAGAAACTTGCACACCCGAATGGGAGACAGTCAAAGTTAATCGGGGGTCGATTTAATAGCATACTACAGAAACTTGCACACCCGAATGGGAGACAGTCAAAGTCAATCGGGGGTCGATTTAATAGCATACTACAGAAACTTGCACACCCGAATGGGAGACCGTCAGAGTCAATCGAGGGTCGATTTAATAGCATACTATACAAAATGATCCGAGAATGTGCACACACCGAGTGGGAGACGGTGATGAAAGCGTCCGCCCTTGTACACTGGATGGCACTATTTCACTATAGTAAGGGGTAGGGCCACCTCGGTCATATTATACAACATACCAGAGAAGTTCCACACCCGCATGGGAGACCGTCAAAGTGAATCGGGGGTCGATTTGATAGCATACTACAGAGAACTTGCACACACGAATGGGAGACCGTCAAAGTCAATCGGGGGTCGATTTGATAGCATACTACAGAGAACTTGCACACCCGAATGGGAGACAGTCAAAGTCAATCGGTCGATTTAATAGCATACTAGAAACTTGCACGGAATGGGGGTAAATCAAAAAGTCAATCAGGGGTCGAGTTGATAAGCATACTACAGAAACTTGCACAGATGGGGAACCGTCAAAAAGTCAATGGGGGTCAGTTGATAACATACTAGAAACTGCACACCCAGATAGGGAGACCGTCAAAAGTCAATGAAGTCGATTTGATAGCATACTACAGAAACACACACCGAATAGGAGACAGTCAAAAAGTCAATCGGGGTCGATTTAATATACAGAAACTTGCGAATGGGAGACAGTGAAAGTCAATCGGGGGTCGATTTAATAGCATACTACAGAAACTTGCACACCCGAATGGGAGACCGTCAAAGTCAATCGGGGGTCGATTTAATAGCATACTACAGAAACTTGCACACCCGAATGGGAGACCGTCAAAGTCAATCGGGGGTCGATTTGATAGCATACTACAGAAACTTGCACACCCGAATGGGAGACAGTCAAAGTCAATCGGGGGTCGATTTAATAGCATACTACAGAAACTTGCACACCCGAAGGGGAGACCGTCAAAGTCAATCGGGGGTCGAGCATACTTTACAAAATGATCCGAGAATCTGCACACACACCGAGTGGGAGACGGTGATGAAAACGTCCGCCCTTATATGTTCGATTGCACTATTTCACTATATTAAGGGGAGAGGGTGCCTTCGCACACATATTCGGTGTGAAATATCTTCCGCCCCCCAGCGGAGCGCTTCGGCGCCTCTGCGAAGCAAAGCGCGGCATTCAAAAACAACAACCAAAATTGCCGTCGCTTTCCCTTCCCTGCCCTGCAATAGCTGGAGCAGCAGCAGCAGAAGAAAGAGAGAAAATAAGTCTCATGGGGTCAGAGGAATGGCGAGTGGAGCGCGATCTATGGCGTTCACTAGCCAGGTCTGTCTCCCAATTGAACATTATTACTCTCTCAGCGCACATCACCACCACGGTTTCCGCGACAGCAACAGCATCATGATGTTGCGTCTGGTATGATCCGGAACCGGGTTATTCATGTTCGCGAACAGTCGGGTTTCTTCTTATTCTTGGCGATCAAACAACTTCCACTCTCGAGGTGCGATCGGTGGCTGTCTATCGTCTAAGCTCTTGTATGCTGGATTACTATTTCACTATATTAAGGGAGAGGTGCCTTCACACCTGTGGGTGTGGAATATCTTCCCTTTAGCGGGCCATGCCCTCTCTCTTGGTATTGTGACATTCTAAAACAACAACTGAAGTTGCCGTCGCTTTCCTTCCCACCTGCCTGCAATGGCTGGAGCATGGCAGAAGAAGAGAGAAAATAGTCTCATGGGGTCAGAGGAATGGCAGTGGAGCGCGATCTGCCATTTCACTAGCGGTCTGCCTCCCAATTGAACATTATTACTCTCTCCGGCTGCGCGTCGCCACGGTTTCCTGACAGCAGCATCATGATGTGCGTCTATTATGAAATCCCGAACCGGGTTATTGACTGTTCGCGAACGTCGGGTTTTCTTGCTGCCTAACAAACGATCAAACAACTTCCTCTCGAGTGCAGTGCGGTGACTGTCCTATGTCCGCTCTTGTATGCTGGATTGCACTATTTCACTATATTAAGGGAAGGTGCCTTCACCTGTTGAACTCTTCCGCCCCAGCGGAGGCGCCGGCACCTCTCTTGATATCATGTGACATTCAAAAACAACAACCAAAGTTGCCGTCGCTTTCCCTTCCTTGCCCTGCAATGGCTGGAGCAGCAGAAGGAGAGAGAGAGAGAAAATAGTCTCATGGGGTCAGAGGACTGGCAGTGGAGCGGGTTCTATGAATTTCACTAGCCAGGTCTGTCTCCCAATTGAACATTATTACTCTCTCGGCGCACACGTCACCACCACGGTTTCCGTGACAGCAGCAGCATCATGATGTTGCGTCTATTGTAAATCCGGAACCGGGTTATTCGGCTGTTCGCGAACAGTCAGGTTTTAACCTTGCCTAACAAACGATCAAACAACTTCCACTCTCGAGGTGCGGTACGGTGACTGTCCTATCGTCCGCTCTTGTATGCTGGATTGCACTATTTCACTATATTAAGGGAAGAGGGTGCCTTCACACACATATTCGATGTGAAATATCTTCCGCCCCCCAGCGGAGCGCTTCGGCGCCTCTGCGAAGCAAAACGCGGCATTCAAAAACAACAACCAAAATTGCCGTCGATTTCCTCTCCCTGCCCTGCAATGGCTGGAGCAGAAGGAGAGCGAGAGAGAGAATAGTCTCATTGGGTCAGAGGAATGGCAGTGGAGCGGGCTAATGGCGAGTAGGCTCGCGATCTATCAATTACACTAGCCAGGTCGCTCTCCCTATTGAACATTATTACTCTCTCTCGGCGAACACGTCGCCACTGCGGTTTCCGCGACAGCAGCATCATGATGTTGCATCCACCAATTAGTCCGGAACGGGTTTATTCGGCTGTCTGCGAACAGTCCGGTTTTAACCTTACCCAACAAACAACATCCACTCTCGAGGTGCGGTACGGTGAATGTCCTATCGTCCGACCTTGTATGCTGGATTGCACTATTTCACTATATTAAGGGGAGAGGGCGCCTTCACACACATATTCGGTGTGAAATATTTTCCGCCCACAAGCGGAGCGCTTCGGCGCCTCTGCGAAGCAAAGCGCGGCATTCAAAAACAACAACCAAAATTGCCGTCGCTTCCCTGCCCTGCAATGGCTGGAGCAGAAGGAGAGAGATTTTAGTCTCATTGGATCAGAGGAATGGCAGTGGAGCGGGCTTATGGGGCGTAGGCTCGCGATCTATCAATTACACTTGCCAGGTCTCTCTTCCGTTTGGACATTATTTACTCCGTCTCTCTCTCGGCACACACGTCGCCACCCTACTAGTTTCCATCACAGCTGTCTGCTGTCTGCCCAACTTAGCGGACTTGCGTTGGCTGATCAACCCGTCTTCGCGTCTGTGCCGGCCTTCAATGCAGCGCCCAACCGTCTCTTGACCGAGATTCATTGCACTATTCCACGCGCAAACGGCTACCCTAAATGTGCATAGACAACGCTCATGGTTCAACACGACCAGGGCGCAGTCTGGGAGCCGAGTCTACTAAAAAGAGAGTTTAGCAGCCAAAACTCGTCAAAGCACACGTTGGGTTACCCCATCACCTAACAACGATGATGGCGGTTCCCACCCGTGAAATACACAACCTAACCAATATTGGGCGACGATAGCGCTCATGAGCCCACGTCCCCACAAACAGTAAGAGAAAGAGAGAGAGGAGGAGATTGGCCAATGTGCGGTCCCTCGCCCAATGTCTTATGCCTCGCTGGGGCAAAGAGAAGAGAAGAGGAGCGGATAAGGGAGGAGATTGGCCAACGTGCGGTCCCTCGCCCAATGTCGGCTGCCTCGCTGGAGCTGGGTAAAGAGGAGAGGAGCGGATAAGGGAGGAGATTGGCACACACGGTGGCGCTGCCGGCGCCGAGGATAGCAAGAGAAGGTGCAGTTTGATCTGATCATCTGGGTTGCTATTTCTCTAAGGCCAACGTGCGGTCCCTCGCCCAATGTCGGCTGCCTCGCTGGGGCAAAGAGAAGAGGAGAGGATAAGGGAGGAGATTGGCACACACGGTGGCGCTGCCGGCGCCGAGGATAGCGAGAGAAGGTGCAGTTTGATCTGATCATCTGGTTTGCTATTTCTCTAAGGCCAACGTGCGGTCCCTCGCCCAATGTCTTCTGCCTCGCTGGGGCAAAGAGAAGAGAAGAGGAGCGGATAAGGGAGGAGATTCGCCAACGTGCGGTCCCTCGCCCAATGTCGGCTGCCTCGCTGGAGCTGGGGCAAAGAGGAGCGGATAAGGGAGGAGATTGGCACACACGGTGGCGCTGCCGGCGCCGAGGATAGCAAGAGAAGGTGCAGTTAGATCTGATCATCTGGTTTGCTATTTCTCTAAGACCAACGTGCGGTCCCTCGCCCAATGTCTTCTGCCTCTCTCTCAATCTCACTATTTTGGCCGCCGTGATAGGCGCCGCCAACAGCAGCAGCTACCTGGTTGATCCTGCCAGTAGTCATATGCTTGTCTCAAAGATTAAGCCATGCATGTGTAAGTACAAGCCGATTTAAGGCGAAACCGCGAATGGCTCATTAAATCAGCTATGTTTCATTGGATCTGTAAACCCACTTACTTGGATAACTGTGGCAATTCTAGAGCTAATACATGCAATTGGTCTCTGACCGCAAAGGAAGAGCGCTTTTATTAGTTCAAAACTGGTCGGGCCCCGGTCCGTAACCCACCTGTGGTGAATCTGAATAACTTCGGGCTGAGCGCACGGTCTCCGCACCGGCGCCGCTTCTTTCAAGTGTCTGCCTTATCAGCTTTCGATTGTAGGTTATGCGCCTACAATGGCTATAACGGGTAACGGGGAATCAGGGTTCGATTCCGGAGAGGGAGCCTGAGAAACGGCTACCACATCTAAGGAAGGCAGCAGGCACGCAAATTACCCACTCCCGGCACGGGGAGGTAGTGGCGAAAAATAACGATGTGAGTCTCATCCGAGGCCTCGCAATCGGAATGAGTACACTTTAAATCCTTTAACGAGTATCCATTGGAGGGCAAGTCTGGTGCCAGCAGCCGCGGTAATTCCAGCTCCAATAGCGTATATTAAAGTTGTTGCGGTTAAAAAGCTCGTAGTTGGATCTCAGTTCCGGACTGGCGGTGCACCGCCCGGTGTTTACTGTCACGCTCGAACAACCGCCCCCGGCTCGCAGGATGCTCTTTGTCGAGTGTCGAGTGGCGGAGAGTTTACTTTGAAAAAAATTAGAGTGCTCAGAGCAGGCTATTTGAATGGCGAATGGTGATGCATGGAATAATGGAATAGGACCTCGGTTCTATTTTGTTGGTTTTCGGAACCAGAGGTAATGACTAATCGGAACAGGCGGGGGCATTCGTATTGCGGCGCTAGAGGTGAAATTCTTGGACCGTCGCAAGACGAACTACTGCAACATTTGCCAAGGATGTTTTCATTAATCAAGAACGAAAGTTAGAGGTTCGAAGGCGATCAGATACCGCCCTAGTTCTAACCATAAACGATGCCAACTAGCGATCCGCCGGCGTTATTCCCATGACCCGGCGGGCAGCTTCCGGAAACCAAAGTCTTTGGGTTCCGGGGAAATATGGTTGCAAAGCTGAAACTTAAAGGAATTGACGGAAGGGCACCACCAGGAGTGGAGCCTGCGGCTTAATTTGACTCAACACGGGAAACCTCACCAGGCCCAGACACGGAAGGATTGACAGATTGAGAGCTCTTTCTCGATTCGGTGGGTGGTGGTGCATGGCCGTTCTTAGTTGGTGGAGCGATTTGTCTGGTTAATTCCGATAACGAACGAGACTCTGGCCTACTAAGTAGTCGACGGATCTCCAGAAAATGGTGTCCAGTTCGCAACTTCTTCTTAGAGGATAGCGGCAATTCTAGCCGCACGAGATTGAGCAATAACAGGTCTGTGATGCCCTTAGATGTTCTGGGCGCGCGCTACACTGAAGGGATCAACGAGTTTTCCCCCTCGAGAGGAGCGGTAACCCGTTCAAAGCCTTTCTTGATAGGGATTGGGGCTTGCAATTGTTTCCCATGAACGAGAATTCCCAGTAAGTGCAAGTCATCAGCTTGCGCTGACTACGTCCCTGCCCTTTGTACACACCGCCCGTCGCTACTACCGATTGAATGATTTAGTGAGGCCTTCGGACTGGCGCTCTTGGATTGTCGGCCCGTTGCCCGCGAGGGTTTTCTGGTCGTCGCCTCGCTGACGGAAAAGATGTCCAAACTTGATCATTTAGAGGAAGTAAAAGTCGTAACAAGGTTTCCGTGGGTGAACCTGCGGAAGGATCATTAACAGAGAGAAAGAGAACGGGGCGCTCTTAAAACTACTACTACTACTCTCCTGATTTGGGCGGTCTCGGGCTCTGCTCTGGCAACTCCAGCAGCGAAAGAGGACAATC
>NW_024755405.1:0-13497 GCF_018991925.1 Homarus americanus
ATCCATCATCACTACTTATAACACCATCCATCATCATCACTACATATAACACTATCCATCATCAATACATATAACACGATCCATCATCACTACATATAACACCATCCACCATCACTACATATACGTAGAACCATCCATCACGACATATAACACCATCCAACATCACTACATATAACACCAACCATCATCACTACATATAACATCATCCATCATCACTACATATAACTCCATCCATCATCACTACATATGACACCATCCAGCATCACTACATATAACACCACCCATCATCACTACATATAACATCATGCATCATCAGTACATATAACACCATCCATCAACACTACATATAAAACCAACCTATCATCACTACATATAATATCATCCATTATCACTACATATAACACCATCCAACATCACTACATATAACACCACCCATCATCACTACATATTACATCATCCATCACTACATATAACTCTATCCATCATCACTACATATAACACCATCCAGCATCACTACATATAACACCAACCATCATCACTACATATAACATCATGCATCATCACTACATATAACACCATCCATCATCACTACATATAAAACCATCCTATCATCACTACATATAACATCATCCATCATCACTACATATAACACCATCCATCACTACATATAGAACTATCCTATCATCACTACATATAATATCATCCATCATCACTACATATAACACCATCCAACATCACTACATATAACACCACCCATCATCACTACATATAACATCATCCATCATCACTACATATAACTCTATCCATTATCACTACATATAACACCATCCAGCATCACTACATATAACACCAACCATCATCACTACATATATCATCATGCATCATCACTATATATAACACCATCCATCATCAATACATATATTACCCTCCTATCATCACTACATATAACACCATCCATCATTACTACATATAACGCCATCCTTCATCACTACATATAACACCATCCATCATCACTACATATTATAACACCATCCATCATCTCTACAAACACCAGTCCTCAATACTATAGTGATAAACAGAGCTTCATTTTGTTGTCAATTTCTTTAAATTCCAACCTTATTAAACCGTAATTCTTTCTGTATGGTCAAATTTTGATTTGACCTCAGTGAGAGAGCTGTTAGTGTCAGTACATCACAATGGTGTTTCGACGCACTGTATCGAAGGTGTCTGAGGTGGAGGTGAAGGCTTGCAAGGATTTCGTTGTAGACTTCGACACCAGCTTTGTGGTGGTTGCAACAAACATCTACCCTGGTGTGGCCCCTAAGCAGATTCGACCATTGTTTGAGGAATGTGGACAGATCGACCTATTTGTGATGCCCGCAAAAGACAACAAAAATAAACACTATGGCTTCGCATACATCCGATACTTTGACGAAGCCTCCTGTGATAAGGCTGTTGGACGATTGGATGGTGACAGCATTGGCCGCAGCCGAAAATCAACTAACAAACTGGAAGTTAACTACTACAGTGCCCATGGTACCTTGAACAACCTTGACCGCCAAGCTGCTGAGTTCATTGTTCTATCCAATGTTGCCGACCAACAACCCGCCTCTATCCTTAAGAAGACCAACGTACGCACTACCGTTGCCAAGTCAGTTACCTTCAATTATGACAATTTGGGCGACATCAGGGAGCGCGAAACTTCCACAGCTACTTACACTCTGTCTGTACCTCCAACCAATGAATCTAACTCAACTGCTGCCATCGAATAAGAAAATGTCACCAATAGTTGTACCTCTGGGAACCTGGAGGGAGGCACCAACCCTGATGAAGGCTCAGTAATATCTACCATGTTATTTAAACACTTATAACACATATAACATCATCCATCATCACTACATATAACACCATCCATCATCACTACATATAACACCATCTATCATCACTACATATAACATCATCCATCATCACTACAGATCGGTAGAGTAGTTTTCGAGATTCTCGTGCGGACACACAAGCAAACACACACACACACACACAAACAGACATACTTTGTTTTATATCGATAGAAGATAGATCATCACTACATATAACACCGCCCATCATCACTACATATAACATCATCCATCATCACTACATATAACACCACCCATCATCACTACATATAACATCATCCATCATCACTACATATAACATCATCCATCATCACTACATATAACACCATCCATCATCACTACATATAACATCATCCATCATCACTACATATAACACCATCCATCATCACTACATATAACATCATCCATCATCACTACATATAACACCATCCATCATCACTACATATAACATCATCCATCATCACTACATATAACACCATCCATCATCACTACATATAACACCATCCATCATCACTACAGATCGGTATAGTAGTTTCCGAGATTCTCGTGCGGACACACAAACACAAACACAAACAAAAATACATACTTCTTTGTTTTATATATATAGATACAAGAAACAAAAATCTTTAATTATTTATTAATTGTAAGTTTTAAGGTTTTCCTGGAACCAATGGCAGGAAATAAGGACACTTGAACCTTGAAAACTTACTGTCGTCATAATTATTTATAATAAACCTGTCGATGTTTATTTCCGGGTTAAAGTAAAAGCAAGGTGTTAAGCGTCGTGGTCTACTGCTGTCTTACTGAGTAACGATGATGAAGTAAAGTGGGAAATGACTTTGCCATGAGAGAGGAGAGGAAAGAGAGAAGGAAAGAATAGAAACGGGAAGTAAAGTAGTAGGGAGTAATAGCAGGTGGGCTGTCCACCTAGCTGAGTCGAGGTGATTGGTTGGGGTGGTGGCCATACACAGCACGCTCCTGCTCGCTCAAGGGAGGCTGGGGTGGGGGGAGCTAAGCTAGTTAGGCATTCAGTACTGTATTGTGTGTTAATTTATGTAAGTTAAATGGTGGTGTTATTTTTTCATGTATTGTATAAAGTGAGTCTCTTTTTTATATAATAACTCACCTGAAGTGTCGCCCCAGGAAAAGGTAACAGAGACCTTAATGACACAGGTAGATTGTCACTCCCCTCGCCGCCCAGCGTATCCCACCTGAAGATTAACCATCCCGGCGATACCTGGGGGGGGGCTTAAGTATAATATATACTCTTATATAATAATGTTGATGCTATAATACACTGGCAGTCATAGTACAGTACATGTGTTGCCTTTATTGAGTTGAGTTTTGTATTTTTAGAAAAAGAGAGAGAAATCTGAGCAACATAATATGGAGACAGAGAGAGAGAGAGAGAGAGAGTGTATTACATTGCCACACCTGATTCCTTCCTGGTGTATATTTTTACCACCTCTGGTACAACTGTGTCTCTTGCCGATCTATTTTGCACTGTCGCTTCCTGCCTTTCATCTTCCACCTTTCATCTTCTCCTTCATCTTCTTCTCCCCATCGTCTTTCTCCTCCATCTTACCCCTTCATCTTCCCTCCCTTCTTCCTCCCTTCCATCTCCCCCATTCATTTCTTCCCCCTTCATCTTCCTTTCCCCTTTATTTTACCCCTCCATCTTCCCTCCTTTTACCTTCCTCCTTCGGTCTTCTCCTTTCTTTTCCACCAATCTCCTTACCTTCCACTGCTGTCTTAGTCCATTACTGTTTTAAGAAATTTAGTTTTTTCAAGGATTTCGATATTTCATTCACTTACAATTCTTTTTTGTTTTAATTTCATTTTCTCACTCCTGATTCAAGTGATTCAAGAGATGCAGATAATTTGAAATATCCAGCCCTTATAATGTCTTTAGTGCCTCTTAAACTTGGGTAAATATTATTCCATTAAGTTTATAAACAAATACACGACTCAGACACGTTGGTATTATAATCACAAAGCAAAGATATCGAGAAGTTGTGACGCTTCATCTGTACAACCAGTTGAGAATAAACTTTCCTTCTCTAAAAGTTACAAGAAATGAGGGAGAGTTTCTCGCCAGGGGGCGCAGCGCTGTGAGAGAAGAATTAAATAAGCCTGATTAGCTAAGAAGACGACCAGGGGTAAGAAATGGTCCGTCTTGAGGATGTGGTTCAGGAGGTGAGGTGAAGATATAAACCTCGAAGACGTCATAAAACACAGAGATGACACTATTTCTAACCTTCCCAAGTCTCTGGTGGGTGGCAGGTGATCACCAACATGAAATACACCAACATGAAATACACCAACATGAAATACACCAACATGAAATGCGCCAAAATGAAATAGAAGATGCCAAGTGAGGTTGATTATGACTCAGACAGTAACCATAGCAGGACCTAAAAACAGCCAAGACTGTTCTAAAATGAGAACTTAAATTATAATTTCTGCCCAAGAGTGCGAGTGAGTGAACTTTAATTTCCATTATAGTACAGTATAAAACTTTAATGAGTTTATCTTCAACGTGATCTTAAATTTTAGTGGGTGAATTTTTTCATTGGATAATTAAGTCTTTGAGAATAACATTTTAAGGCGGCCATTTAGTGTCATCATGCTGTAAGATGTAGATACGCTCCAAAAAGTATGTTTACGATTTTGTGTTAGACGATATGACACAACAGACAAAGGATTTTGACGACCCTACCGAGACAACAGGAGTCACAGTGTTCATTTTGAAATTCATCGGTCTCCTCCATAAAGGCACTTTTGGAGTGTTTGTTTACAACTCCTAGTGGTTAATGTGATGCAGCAGTGTACAGCTCATAGTCCATAAGGTGTTTCTTAGGCCAGACCCTTGAGAGTACAGTGGGTGGTTACACTACTCACCTGCCTTACACTCTCCCTGATGCTTTTGTTAGATGTTGAAACAGGAACTGTGGATCAACCTGTACAGCTTCTCCTTTTACTTTCACACAAACAATAGATTTAACATGTTGCCTAAGTACTTTGATGAAACAATAAGCACAAATGTGTTATCGTCATGATCCGCCTTATGTGATTATATTGCCAGTTGATGTGGGCCCGACCGTGTTTTGACACACTGACTGGCCTCGTGTTAATTTATTCTCACTTAACATACTTTTTTCGTACCTGAACTCCTCGACCGAACGCTCTTAAAGTTTGTAGAGAAGTTGAAACGGGTCTTATTGATATTCGTGTAGGCAGATTGATAGAGGTCCCAGCAATAAGAGAGTACAGCCGGGTCCTGCTGGAGACACTGAACACATTTCAGTTATTACATCTGGAAATACACGATCACTCACCAAAGAAAACGAAGACAATTTTACCAACTAATATGGTCGAGGTTCTGTAGATATGGGCCACAGCTCACGTACGGTCGCTATCTGATCTTCTCGACCAGTGTAACAAGAAAGATCTTTACAAACACTATAATATGTAGTCAACGTGCAGTGACTCAGTAATAACTTATTGCTCCTTTGATTCAAGTGTTCGACAACAAGCCGAATATGTTCCCTCTGTTCCTTTGACTATCTTGTGTGTACGATCTTGTGGACTGGGGCGTGATCACGATCAATGGTTGTCCCACTCACTCACTCACTAGGTTTCCTGCCATCTCTTACCCATGAAATTAGATTAAATCTGCCCTGTCGTATCCTCTTTACCTATCCTATCCCCCCTTGTCTCTATTAACCTTAATATATCATCACTCTCTCTCCCCTACTCTCCTTCCCTGCTTCCTCTACCACTATCTCCACCTCCTCTTTCCTTCCCCTTCCACAATTATTATATCCTCATATCTATGTCTGTCATTCTCTTTATCTGTTCCTACTTCTTTCACTATATCTCTCTATCCCCTCAGCCTAAATCACAATGGCTACAAGAACGAGAGCTTGTGTTGGTAAAAGAGGAATTTTTTAACACCATGACAAATGTATATTTTTTGATGACTTAGGGAGAACGTGTGGCGTGATTAGTGTAGAAGAGGAGATTGTCACACCCTTCTACCCAGTTTTGTTAGTCTCTTATGCCCCACCCTGCCAGTCCTCATACCCTACCCTTCTAGTTCCTCATACCCTACCCTGTTAGTCCCTCATACCCTACCCTGTTAGTCCCTCATACCCTACCCGGTTAATCCCTCATACCCTACCATTCCAGTCCCTCATATTCCACCCTACCAGATCCTCATACCTCACCCTTCCAGCCTGTCTTTGTGTCCCAACCAAATTAAGTTCTGTAAAAATCTACCTGATGTCTTTCGCCTTCCCTTACCATCATCTCCCAATTGGTTGTCTTGTAAATAGTAGATCGATGCCCTGGAGTCTCTGGTAGTTTCAATAAGTCTGGAGCCCAACTCATTAAGGAACTTCAGGGTGCTGTCATGCTGGGGAGGGAGGGAGAGGGAGCTGCATTATGCTGTCATGCAGGGGAGGGAGGGAGAGGGAGCTGCATTATGCTGTCATGCTGGGGAGGGAGGGAGAGGGAGCTGCATAATGTTGTCATGCTGGGGAGGGAGGGAGAGGGAGCTGCATTATACTGTCATGCTGGGGAGAGAGGGAGAGGGAGCTGCATTATGCATGCTGGGAGGGAGTGGAGAGGGAACTGCATGGATGCTGTCATGCTGGGAGAGGGAGAGGGCTGCATTATGCTGTCATGCTGGGGAGGGATGGAGAGGAGCTGCATTAAGCTGTCATGCTGGGGAGCAGCATTTATGCTGTCATGCTGGGGAGGAGAGGGAGAGCTGCATTGATGCTGGGGAGAGAGGGGAGGAACTGCATTATGCTGTCATGCTGGGGAGGGAGGGAGAGCGAGTTGCATAATGTTGTCATGCTGGGCAGGAGGGAGAGGGAGCTGCATTATGCTGTCATGCTGGCGAGGGAGGGAGAGGGAGCTGCATTATGATGTCATGCTGGGAAGGGAGGGAGAGGAAGCTGCATTATGCTGTCATGCTCGGGAAGGAGGGAGAGGGAACTGCATTATGCTGTCAAGCTGGGGATGGAGGGAGAGGGAGCTGCATTATGCTGTCATGCTGGGGAGAGAGGGAGAGGGAGCTGCATTATGCTGTCATGCTGGGGAGGGATGGAGAGGAGCTGCATTATGCCACAAGTGCTGGGGAGGGAGAAGAGGAGCTGCATTATGCTGTCATGCTGGGAGGGAGGGAGGAGAAGCTGCATTATGCTGTCATTCTGGGAAGGGAGGGGAGAGGAGCTGCATTATGCTGCCATGTTGGGAGAGAGAGGAGAGGGAGCTGCATTATGCTGTCATGCTGGGGGGAGGGGATGGAGAGGGAGCTGCACATGCCCTCATGCTGGGGAGAGAGGGAGAGGAGCTGCATTATGCTGTCAAGTGCTGGGGGAGGATGGAGAGGAGCTGCATTATGCTGTCATGCTGGGGAGGGAGGGAGAGGGAGCTGCATTATGCTGTCATGCTGGGGAGGGAGGGAGAGGGAGCTGCATTATGATGTCATGCTGGGAAGGGAGGGAGAGGAAGCTGCATTATGCTGTCATACTCGGGAAGGAGGGAGAGGGAACTGCATTATGCTGTCAAGCTGGGGATGGAGGGAGAGGGAGCTGCATTATGCTCTCATGCTGGGGAGAGAGGGAGAGGGAGCTGCATTATGCTGTCATGCTGAGGAGGGATGGAGAGGGAGCTGCATTATGCTGTCATGCTGGGGAGGGAGGGAGAGGGAGCTGCATTATGCTGTCATGCTGGGGAGAGAGGGAGAGGGAGCTGCATTATGCTGTCATGTTGGGGAGGGATGGAGAGGGAGCTGCATTATGCTGTCATGCTGGGGAGGGAGGGTGAGGAGCTGCATTATGCTGTCATGCTGGGGAGGGAGGGAGGGAGAGGAGCTGCATTATGCTGTCATGCTGGGAAGGGAGGAGGGAGCTGCATTATGCTGTCATACTGGGGGAGAGAGGGAGAGGGGAGTTGCATTGGCGTTGTCATGTTGGGAGGGATGTGGAGAGGGGAGCTGCATTATGCTGTCATGCCGGGGATGGAGGGAGAGGAGCTGCATTATGCTGTCAGTGCCAGGGAGGGAGGGAGAGGGCGCTGCATTATGCTGTCATGCTGGGAAGGGAGGGAGAAAGAGCTGCATTATGCTGTCATGCTCGGAAAGGAGGGAGAGGGAACTGCATTATGCTGTCAAGCTGGGGATGGAGGGGAGAGGAGCTGCATTATATGGCTGCTGGGGAGAGGGGAGAGGGAGCTGCATTGGCGTTGTCATGCTGGGGGAGGATGGAGAGGAGCTGCATTGAAGGTCATGTTGGGGGAGGGAGGGCAGGGAGCTGCACAGCTGTCATGCTGGGGGAGGGAGGGAAGGAGAGGGAGCTGCATTATGCTCTCATGCTGGGAAGAGAGGGAGAGGGAGCTGCATTATGCTGTCAAGCTGGGGAGGGAAGGAGAGGGAGCTGCATTATGTTGACATGCTGGGGAGGGAGGGAGAGGGAGCTGCATAATGTTGTCATGCTGGGTAGGGAGTGAGAGGGAGCTGCATTATCCTGTCATGCTGGGGAGAGAGGGAGAGGGAGTTGCATTATGTTGTCATGCTGGGGAGGGAGGTAGAGGGAGCTGCATTATGCTGTCAATTCGGGGAGGGAGGGAGAGGAGGTCGCATTATGCTGCATGCTGCATTAATATGATGCAGCATAACTCCAGCAGTCTCACTACAGCTTTGTATGTTTACTGTATGTTTACAGTCGAATGAAAACCTGAGAGACTACTCAATATAAGTCCTTTCATTATCATTGTCACGGACACGGACACAAGAATTCAATGGATCTAAGTAACGAAAATAAGGAATAATTTAAGTTGTTGTCAAAGACTTTCATATGATTATTGTTTATAACTGAAGGTCTTGGAACTATTTTATCACAACAAAGAAATATAATGCAGTAAAACATGGACAGTGACGAAGTACAATAAAGAACAAACACAAACTGTGACATAGAGAACATCCAAGATACAGGAAGACAAACAATAGTAAAATGACAAGGACAGTCATGAGGACACTGAAGGTGAAACTAACAAAAGATACCTGGAGGAGTTGTTATAAATATTGATTTATGTTTTTAACTTTTGTACTTTTTTGAAGATTTTGTTTTCTCCATAATACAAAAATATCGGTTAATATTCGTTTTTATTCCAATAGGTATTTGGCATTTTTTTACCATTATCACTAGGATTATTTTCAGGTTAGGTCAGGTGAGGTCAGGTAAGGTAGGTTAAAGAATACCAAAATAAAAAAAAAAAAAAAATATCTACCAATTGGGGAAATTGGGATGAAAATTATTTTTTACCCAATTTTCTCCAAGAGGTGTAAGATGATCTTGCAGCTTCATACAAATTCACTAAACAACAATAATAATCCAAGAGTTAGTAAGGCATCACCTGGTCATGTTAAGCCCACCTGGTGAAGATAAACATGTTGCTAATGTTTGTATCGTGACTGAACCACCTCACACGGCAGCCCTGAGGCTTTAGGCCACTGACTTAAGTGCTTACATTATACAAAATAACGCTCTGTAATGGCCGATGATGCTGTTTTGGTTGTCTAATTGTAGTTTCCAACACGGTAATTACAGCAGGTATCTTTTTATTATCCTGCCATTAAAATAATTAAGTGAATTTATAGACTTACGTAACATCATGAAAGTATAAACCGATGAATTAAAATTAAATAATTATCTTATAAAACAACTAATCTATTTAATTTTCCTTTGAGAGTTAAAGGGATAAAATACACACTAACTGGAGTCTAACTAACCTGGTGTGACTCCTCTCCGCCCCACCCAACACATAATCATCCACTCCAGGTAACCTTACACCGCCTAATGGAGCCAAAACTAATAGAATCACACCGAACTTATCCAAATAAACTTTTCAGTGGGTAACCTTGACTCTACCACACCTTGGCTTTAGACGCTAGTATAAGTCTGGCTGGAGGGACCGTAGTCATTATAAGGGAAGCTTTTTAATAATAGCCATTACCTGCCTCCCGTTAACACTAATGAAATGTTCCTAAAATTAAACAAACTACAATTAAATCCAAATCCTTTTGAATATTTACATAATTTACTGGAGTGTTTCATTATGTTAGTGTGGGGGGCGTTTGTTGTGGCCAGGACTCCTCTTCAGATAATATAAATACAGATAATGTTGTTTTAATAAGTAATCTCTTAATGAAAATGTAGAGAAAATTGGTCAACAAATCTTAACAGTTATCCTGATTTCTTAAAGAACAATAGAGGAATAAGAAGAGGAGGAGGAGGGAAAGAAAAGAAAGCATAAAGAAAACAATATAACAAAGATGAACAACAGAGAAAAAATGAAGAGTAAGATGAAAGAAACTTAGACTGATCAAAAAGACGTATAACAATCTGATTAAAACTAATCACTATATTAGATAAGATCAGATCAGATCAAGGTTAGGTTAGTTTTGGTTAGATAAGGTCAGGTTAGGCTAGGCTAGGCTAGGCTAGGCTAGGCTAGACTTGTTTTACACAAGGTTAGGTTAGGTTAGGTTAGGTCAGGTTAGACTAGGCTAGCCTAGGCCAAGGTGGGTGGAGCTTTGCTGGCGTCAGCAGGCAGACTTCCTCGCCTACCTCTCACCTCTTATAAACAGAACATTTTATGGTTCTATATACTGTACTTTGTTATCTCAGTATCTCACATAGAAAATAATACTAATAGAGAGTTTAATCTTGCATATAACTTTAGCTAAGGACACCAGTCAGTGTGGTGGGTGATACACAGAAGGAAAGGTTAAAAGAAAAACAATGTATTTCAGTTATAGTCTTGTATTTAAATAACTGCAGCTTAAGATAGGGTAATGATGACTATATATACAGTTGCCTACAGGAGTTCTTTTCCTCCCTGTTTGTCCATTATACTAATAATGTAGACATGAGGTGACAGGAGTTATGACTTCATATGATAAGTGTTACAGCCACTGACAACAGATTATCAGATTATGGATGGGGGGGGGGGGCAGTTAGAGCAGGTGATCGCAGGTGCTGCCTTTGCCTCCAGGTGTGAGTGATGTGACAGGAATTATGACCTCACAAGACAAGTGTTACCTTCACTGACACTTGTTTCATCAAAAGATTAAACACGTAGACGTTTACAGTCATCCATAGACTCACATTTATGGTACAACAGTTGCAGAAGTGCATGCAACACACCTGGTTCCACATTGAGCTGAGAATCCAACGATGCAGTGTACTGATAGATGGGAAACGAAATTGACTTCTATCAGGCAAGTAGTGATAAGCTTTCGGGCTTAAGCTGCGAAAGGTCAGTACTCGACTGATATCCTCCTCAGACCAGTATATTACAGGGACACCAGTTGAGAACAAAATCACTTGGGAAGAGAAAAAAAAAAACTACTAAAAACATCATTAGTCGCAGCAGTAGCCTTGATAAAAGTATTTTCTCTTTGGTCTTGCAAATAAATCCTCTCCTTCTCCCATCCTTTTTTTTTCTCAGTGAGAGGAACATCTCTCTCCATCCTTACATCATCCAGTTCACGTTGTAAATCCACAGTGATCAGAACTGGTCTCTCTTCCTCTGACTTGTCTGCTACTATTAATGTTCCTATGTCCAATAGGGCACAGAGAGAGAGAGAGAGAGAGAGAGAGAGAGAGAGAGAGAGAGAATTGTAACTATGTACAATTGCCTACAGGATAACCTTTCCTCCCTGTTGTGCTCATTATATAAATAATGTAGACATTAGGTGAGGTTCTTAGATTAGACTTTTTGTGCAAGAGATAGGAAACGTAGGACTTAGGTGTGTTCTCCTGTGGCTGGGATAGGGCATAAGAACATAAGAACATAAGAATGGAGGAAACTGCAGCGGGCCTATTGGCCCATACTGGGCAGTCCCGTTTACACCCAACCCCTATTGCTCATATGAGCATCCAACCCATGTTTGAAGCAATTCAGCGTATTCGAGTTAATGATGATATTTGGTAACTTGTTCCATTCATCCACTACTCTGTTTCCAAACCAGTGTTTACCTATTTCACGCCTAAATCTAAATTTGTCTAATTTAAAACCATTGTTACGAGTTCGCTCCTGGTTGGATAATTTGAGTACCTCTGTAATGTCCCCTTTGTTTAGCCCTGTTTTCCACTTATACACCTCTATCAGGTCGCCCCTCGCTCTACGTCTCTCGAGGGAGTGCAAATTAAGATGCTTTAACCTGTCTCTATACTCAAGGTTCCTAATGCCCGGGATTAGTCTTGTCATTCTCTCTGAATTCTTTCCAGAGATTCTATATCCATTCTCTATGTCTGGTGACCAGAACTGAACTACGTAATCAGGTGTGGTCTCTGAAGAGCAAGATACAGTTTTAGGATGACACCTCTGCCTTAGTCTTGCTTAACACTCCTTTGTATGAACCGTGCTATTAGCCTTGTTACATGCTGCCATTTTTCAGACCATTGGAAAAATTTGTTTAGATCTTCCTGTAGTTTTGCCGAGTCCTCGTCAGATTTGATAACACGTCCTATTTTAGTGTCATCAGCAAATTTACTTATGTTGCTGTCTATGCCGATATCTATGTCATTTATGTATATAATAAATAATAATGGTCCAAGTACTGAGCCTTGGGGAACTCCACTTGTGACGTTGCTCCAATGGGACTTAGTGCGGTTAATGCTCACTCGCTGTTTCCTGTCCTGTAACCACGCCCTAATCCATTTAAGGATGTTACCTTTGATGCCATGAGCTTCTACCTTTCTAATTAGTCTTTCGTGGGGGTCTCTGTCGAAGGCTTTGCTAAAGTCGAGATATACCACATCATAATTGTGCCCCTCGTCCACTGATTAAAACTGATGAAAAAAAAAGAATGTTAATAGATTAGTTAGGCAAGAACGTCCGCTTGTGAAACCATGCTGGGAATCATTGATCAATCGGTGCTTCTCCAGGTGATTTCGATAGAGTTTGGAAATGATTGCTTCCAGTAATTTGCCTACTATTGATGTTAGACTGATTGAGCGGTAGTTAGGATAGTGATCTATCCCCCTTCTTTGAAAATCGGTATTACATTATTATCCTCCAGGATTCTGGTACTACCTGTTTTAGGACATGTTAAACAACTGCTAAGAGAATACTAAGCTCTTCCTTACATTCCTTTAATACTCTGGCAAATATCTCGCCGGGACCAGGTGACTTATTAGGCTTTAGTTTGTCTATTTGCTTACTAACATCACGTTGCTAGTCACTACTATCTCACTTAATTTGTTTTCTTCACTATCTCTGAATAGAGTCGGTGCCTCGGGTATCATGTTTAAATTTTCGGTGGCGAAAACTGTTGAAAAATATTTATTCAAATTATTGCTCATTTTTCCGTCGTTATCAGTGAGCTCGCCGAAGTCTGACCGTATTGGTCCAATCTTTTCTCGTGTTTTAGTTTGATACATTTGGTAGAATCCTTTGGGGTTTGTCTTCGCCTCCCTTGCTATCCTTACCTTACCTCATTATTCCTTTTTGCTTTCCTTATCTCGGTTTTAACTCTACTCGCCAATACCCTATAATAGTCCCGGAGGTGAATTTCGCCACGATT